>NC_089312.1:11765208-11886534 GCF_036669915.1 Pocillopora verrucosa
TTTTCACCAGTGCTTCGGCACAACCATTCTGGTGTGGGGCTGCCGGGGTTGTGAATCTCCATTTCATGCCTTTATCAGCACAGTACTCTCGAAGTTTCTCGATGTCCCAGCCTTCAATCATCTTGCGTGATTCCCTTTGAGCGCCTATCATCTGTGTTCCATTGTCGCTCATCCCCATAGCGGGGTACGCTCTAATGGAAAAGAATCTGCGCAGCGTTTGAATGAACTCCATCATGGTGCAGTCAGTAGCTATTTCAAGATGCACTACTCTGGTCTTCAGGCGAGTAAAATTAACTTGTTGTTTTATTTCTTCCAACTTTCACAGTTAGAGCACCAAAGTAATCGCACGAAGTGTAATAAAATGACGGGCTATCTGGTGCTGTTCTGTGATGAGGTAAGTCAGCCATAATCTACGTTTTTGTCTTTGGCTCCATTTCTTTACAAGTGACACACTTGAATTTAACTGTCTTGGCCAGGTCATGAACTTGCAAGATCCAGTACTTTGTTCTCGTTTTGGCTGCTGTTGTTGCCACCCCTGAGTGTCCACATTGATGGGCTTCCTGTGTGATTAGACGGGATATCTTATGGTCATGTGGTAGCAAGGCAGGATGCTTCGTTTCGAAAAACACAATTGCCTTGTCCATACGTCCTCCGACTCGGATTATACCCTCATCGTCTATGAAAGGACTCAGCATCTTGAAGTCGTCTTTCTTAAGGCAACTATGCAGGCTCTTCTGTGCGACATTGATCTGTGAGCAGTCCTTGACTTCATTCTCCTCCTGTTTCCCTTTAGCAAGCAATCTTTTCTTCACTCTGAGCACCCATGCTATCACGCGCAATAACTTCTTCCAATTTGAATACGCGTCGACGTTAATGACACGGCGTGACTACCACTGCGCCTACTTCTTTTGTTCTCCTACTCTCTCTTACATCTTCTTCTTGGTTTGCTTCTAGTTTGGTTTGGGGCCACTGCTCTTTTGACAAGCATAAGAACTCTGGTCCTGTTACCCATCTTCCTGACAATTCTAAACTGCTATGGCCTGTGAAACATCATCTGCCATGTTTTGGTCGCCAGGAATGTTCCCATTGGGCCGGGTCACTGTTGCTTTGGATTTCTCCCACTCTACTAGACACGAATGGTTTATACCGTCTGGCTGTACTACGTATCCACGCTAACTTTATGGCACTATCCGTAAATAGGAAAGTCTCTTCAAACTAGAAACGGCACTCTTCCTTTATTTAGACTTGAAATCTGGAAGCCAAAACTGCAGATTGTAGTTCTAGCCGCGGGATTGTGAGCTCCTTGAGAGGGGCCACTCTCGATTTGGCAGCGACAAATCTCACATCATGTGCTTCGTTTTTAGTTATTCTTCTGATATAACCATATTAAAATCATTTTAAAAGATCTGCAGCCGACAAGCATGCTTCAGTCATTCATAAGCGTGTGCGAGGTGTAGACGTGTGTCCGTGGCTAAATAAAAACATTAAAATCAACATGCGCCGACGTCATTTTCTTCTCAAGAAAGCAAGGAAGACGATAAACTCTGAGGACTGGACTAATTACCGGTGCTGCAGAAATGGAGTTTCTAACAGTATAAGGAAAGCCAAAGCTTCATATAATCATCGTCTTATTAAAGACAGTGGCAAAGATCATAAAGCTTTCTGGAAAACAATGAAGAAAATATTACCTGGCGAGAAAACAGCTGTTCCGCCAAAAATAAACACTGGACAGTCAATAACCACCGATAGAAGGACTATTGCAAGAGCATTTAATAAGTTTTTCGTCGGTGCAGCTACTCGGCTCTTGGAATGCTTACCATCTGCATCCTCGTCTTCAACTGGGTCCCAAAACATCCATCATATAATTGTACAGCATCCAGCTTTTAAATTTGATAGTCTCGGAAGATTTTGTCAAAGCTCAATTACGTGGTTTGAAAACAGGAAAAGCGATGGGACTGGACAATATTCCTGCTCGTCTCTTGATTGGTTCTGCTGATAATGTGCCTAAACCCTTGGCAGAGATAATTAATTGTTCTTTAAAATCTGGACTTGTTCCATTGGATTTCAAGTCCGCAAGAGTTATTCCTCTCTTTAAGAAGGGCAAGGTAGTAGAAATGGATAACTATCGTCCCATCTCAATTCTACCCACTGTCTCAAAATTACTGGAGCGGGCTGTTCATCATCAGCTTTATCAGTATCTGCGTGAACATAATATTTTGAGTCCATTTCAATGCGGTTTTCGAAAATGTCATTCCACCGAATTTGCTGCTCTTTCACTTGCAGACACCATAAGAAGGAACATGGATCAAGGGATATTAACGGGTACAGTTTTCATTGACTTTCGAAAAGCCTTCGATACAGTTAATCGTGACTTATTACTACAAAAGCTATTTTATATGAGTGTATTAGATAAAGAGCTTGCATGGTTTAAAGACTATCTCCACCATCGAACTCAGGTTTTGGACTTCCAGGGTGTATCATCTGACCCAGAGCCCATTTCCATCGGAGTCCTGCAAGGATCCATTTTGGGACCTTTACTATTCATACTTCATGTAAATGATCTTCCCAATGTTTTGAATCGCTGCAGTATGCTTATGTATGCGGATGACACCGTTTTGTTTTACGCCGCCTTCAAAGTCGATGCATTACAAGAAAGATTGAACGAAGAACTTAAAGCAATCGAATGTTGGCTTCGTCAGGACTGTCATGTTTAAGCTAGCATAATTAGCATACATTATGTTGCATGTGGGCTGTGGCGTTGTTACGTAATAAAGAATTGAGCATGGCGCTGTGTGTGTACTGAGTCAAACATTACATGGTACCAGGAGTAAAAATGGATTCGTTCAAGCCCCCGGAAGCTTTGTCGCTTCAAAGAAACCCTAGTGAAAACTGGAGAAGATGGATTTAACGGTTCGACCTTTATTTGACGGCATATGGAAACGTTAAAGAGGATGAAAAGTTCAGTGCGCGATCCTTCTTCACGTGATCGGTGAAGAAGCGCTGGAAATTTATAATACCTTCAAATTCGCTACTGGTGAGGATCCAAACAAGATTTCTGTTCTAAAGAAGAAGTTTGAGGGCTATGTCAACACCAGAAAGAACACTGTGTTCGAAAGATACCGATTTTGAGAGTGCAAACAGCAAGGTGAGACGATTGACCAGTTCATCACCGAGCTGAAAACACGTGCGAAATCCTGCGAATTTGGCGAGCAGCATGACAGCATGATCCGAGACCGAATTGTTTTTGGCGTGAGAGATACCCGACTGAAAGAACGGCTGCTATGTGAATCGTCAGAGCTAACACTTGAAAAAGCAGCAAGTATTTGCAGAACGGGTGAAGCAAGTACAACTCAAATAAAGGAATTGGAAGATACTGACGAGACCGTTCCAGTTCAGTGAGTCGGAAACAAATTCAATTCAAAGCGTCCAAAACCGCCGCGTTCAAAATTTTCGTTCAACTGTTCGAAGTGTGGCACTAAACACCAACCAAAGTCCTGTCCTGCGTTTGGAAGATTTTGTTTCGTCTGCAAAGGAAAGGACCACTTTGCTAAACTGATGAAATCTTGCGCACACGCAGTCACTCCGAGCGATCAAGGCGCAATTGGTGGAGTCGAGCCCGAAGGTCAGTCAGATCATGGGGACCAAGAATTATTTATTGGAACAGTGACTCGTGCACCGCCAGTCGAAGAGTCGACTTGGTTTACGAGTCTACGTATCGGCGGAACACCAATCAAGTTCAAACTGGATACAGGAGCCGAAGCGAATGTATTGCCACTCGGTGTTTATTCGAAACTCATGAACAAGTCACCGCTGTTGGAGACCAGTGTTGTTCTCTCGTCGTATGGAGACTTCAAGGTGAAGCCTAAAGGAACATTGAACTTAAACCGTGAAGCTCGTGGTATGAAAGAAAACCTGTCATTTTTTGTCGCCGCTGTTAAGTCACCGCCAATTTTGGGACTTTCAGCTTGCCAAAAATTAAATCTGGTTAGATCTCTCACCCAAGCAAAAGGGCATTATGCACAAATAGAGAAGGAACTTCTTGCAGTGGTATTTGGCTGCGAGAGATTCAATCACTACATTTATGGTAGACCAGTAGATGTTATGTCAGACCACAAACCACTTGTATAAATCTCAAAGAAGCCACTTGTTAGTACGTCTCCAGGGCTTCAACGCCTGCTTCTGAGACTTCAGAAGTATGAAGTCAACATCACTTATGTTCCTGGCAAGTACATGTATGTAGCCAACACCCTTTCAAGAGCCTTTCTGGATGAACAGCATACAGATACTGATTTGAACGATGACATGGAGGTGATGGTCCTTAGCCTCATTACAAATCTTCCCATGACCCAAGAGAAACTGGCACAAATGAAGTCTGCAACAGCTCAAGATGAAGACCTTCAGATGTCAAGTAAAGTTGTTAAGAGTGGTTGGCCTTTCCATAGAAGCCAATTACCTACATCAGTTGCCCATTACTGGAATCTTCGTGGCGAGATTCATGAAGCAGGAGGTCTGTTGTTCCTTGGCCAGAGGCTCATAATCCCACTAGAGGTGAGACAAGATGTCCTAAATTGTATCCATGAGAGTCACCTTGGTATTGAAAAATGCAAGTCAAGGGCCGAGCTGTAGTCTAATGGCCAGGAATGTCTACTACAATTGAGAGGATGGTTGCCAAATGCCCAGTATGTCTCAAGTATCAAAGGGAGAATCAGAAAGAGCCTCTCCTGCCTCATGAAGTCCCTCAGAGACCATGGCAGAAGCTTGGCACAGACATTTTTTAATTGAACTCTAACTCCTATTTAGTTGTGGTTGACTACTACTCTAAGTAACCTGAACTTTGTCTTTTGAAAGACGAGACAGCTAGCTCTGTTATAACTAGCAGGAAATCCATGTATGCCCGACATGGTATTACGGATGGAGTTGTTGCTGACAATATGCCCTTCGAAAGCAAGGCCTTCCGTAATTTTGCAAGTGAGTGGGAATTCGAAGTCTCCACATCTAGTCCCAGATACCCACAGTCTAATGGAATGAGTGAGCGAGCAATTCAGACCATCAAAAACCTACTTAGAAAGGCTTGTGAAGATGGCAATGACCCCTACATAGTTCTCTTAGGATACAGAAACACACCTATCTCTGGACTGAAAGAGTCGCCTGCTCAGTTGTTTATGAGTCGCATGTTGAAGTCCAAACTGCCTACTGTAGAGTCTCTTTTGAAACCTCAAGTGGTTGATAACCCCCAGCAGAAGCTACGACAACGGAGTGATAAGCAGAAAATGTACTATGATCGGAATGCCAAAACTGTTGCCAATTATTAAGGAAGGCGAAACAGCTAGAATAAGAAAAGGAAAGACTTGGGAGCCTGCCATTGTTACTGCACAGCATACTGCCCCAAGGTCCTTCATGGTTACAACACCTGACGGTACTGCCTACCGACGAAACCGTCGTCACCTGCTCCCAACAGATGAGTCTCCCCCGGTGATTGCGGGACCACCTATTGATCTGCCAGCCACACCCTTAGCAGTGGCCGACCTGCTGGTTGGTGTTACACCACCTGATGGTGGCATGCCTTCCCTGGACTTATCCAACCAATGCAGTCCTCAACAAACACCCCCCAAGTGTACTTCCAGTGGCCGGACTGTCAGACTACCAGCAAGATTCAGGGAGGACTATATTATGAACTGACTGTTCATATTCAATAACCAGGCATTGAGTTGTTTTGACTGTATTGACTGTGTTGGCCTTTTACAGTTGCTTACTACGAGGCCATGTTATAGTTAGTTATGGACAGGTTTTCAAGTACATTTGGAAGTCACAACAGTGTGGAACAGACATTGATTTCTAGTAATATTCCTAGATTGTTGTCACGCAAATTGTTCACCTATGTTGTTTGTTTGTTTAGTTTTTTTTAAAATTTTTTTATTCTTATTTTTTTTCGTTGGAAAGGAAGATGTCATGTTTAAGCTAGCATAATTAGCATACATTATGTTGCACGTGGGCTGTGGCGTTGTTACTTAATAAAGAATTGAGCATGGCGCTGTGTGTGTATTGAGTCAAGAACAGTTTGTTTTTGAATGTTTACAAAACTGAAGCTATGGTATTTGGCACATCACCTCGCTTGTCAATATAGATTCTTTTACCATAAGTGTAAATGGCACTTCTATTAAGCGTGTGTCTCAGTTCAAGTATCTTGGCGTGGTGTTTGATGAACGTCTCAATTGGAACGATCACATTAAATTCATCCTAGCTAAAGCTGGTAAAAGGGTAGGAATGCTTGGCCGAATTCGCTACTGCATTACTTGGCATAGTGCGAAGATTATTTATACTTCCATGATAAGACCAATTATTGAATATTATGACACAGTGTGGGGATGCTGTGGACAAGTAAATGAGAATGCTTTAGAGTCCTTACAGAGACGAGCAGGAAGGATTGTATGCAGAGCTTCAAGTAGCGAGGATGCGATCGAAAAACTGAATTTGACAACTTTAGCCTATAGGCAATCCAAGCACACTTTGAATTTAGTGAACAAATGTAGAAATGGGCAATGTCCTCCGTTTTTTAAGAATTCTTTTACTTTCAATAAGCATTTATATAGCCGTGATACTCGCCAAAAAAAATTAATCATCTACCTTCGGTACGGACAGAAATTGCAAAACGATCGTTTTATTACTATGGATCCATAGTTTATAATTCATCAAAGTAGAGTAATTTTTATATCTTATATTTGTGTATTATATCTTCGTGTTTGTATTTCGCATGAAATTGTAGTGTATTTTATTTAGTTTATACTCAGGGCTCCCTTTGATAGCAGGTGGCTCTTTAGGGCTTCTGTTTATTTTATTTTTTAAATAAAGGCATCCATCCATCCATATACGCGCATGCACCAAAAGCTCCTTGGGATGCGTCAGCGAAAATACAGAGAGTTGGTAGATGCTCTCCTGGCTGGTGAGCTTCTTTGAAAGGAGGCCTTGTTTAGGTCTTTCATTTCCCTGAAAAAGGCGATCCATTTTTGTTGAACTTCTAAAGGAAGGTCTTCGTCCCATTCAAATCCTTGTCGCCACAACTCTTGTAAGCCAATCTTTGCTCGTATCAGGAAGGCTGAAGCGAATCCAACGGGGTCAAAAATTCGCGCTACTTGACTGAGGATACTTCTCTTTGTCAGCTTGGTTGAGTTCAGAATTTCGAATGGCTTCATTCTTCACTTTGAACTTGAATGAGTCTTCAGCAATGTTCGAGACAACGCCTAGTACTTTGTCTTCAACTGAACCAGTGAGAACATTGATTTCTCCATCTTGTCGGTCGCAGTTATTACTCAGATCCTTGTTTGACTGCCATTCTTTAACTTTAAAACCACCTTTCTCTAGTACAATGTCAATTCCGGTCGTCAGCTCTTGAGCCTCTTGTACAGTGTGAACGGAGTCCAGTATATCATCCATGTAACTGTTGTTCTTCAATGTTTTCGCTGCGTGAGGACTGCGGCTTTTTCCTTCTTCTGCCGTCTAATGTTAACGGGAAACCGGCGACAGAAGTAAGTCTTAATTAGTTTAGTTTGTACTGTTGGTTCATTACCCACTTTATATAATCGGTGTTGTAAATATCCAAATGTTTCGTAATTATATTGCATGATTGTATGTTTCAGATCGAATGATTCCTTCAAATGAACTTGTTGTTCATTATACGATTGATGATTTCCCAGCGTTCCGTATTGTGTCAATTGTCCAAAGGTCCATTTCATTCGATTTCTGGCTAACCTGAAGTCCCGAGGAGCTTGACATCATGGCAGAATTACCGAAAGACAAATGTCAGTCACTGTACTGCCAAAGCATCACTAACTAGGGCTGGAAAATCACTTCGCAGCATGGTGGAAAGTAAGCGTCCAGCACCCGAGGTAAGAGAATTTGTTAAACTGCAAAATGCCTATGAAAAGCTTGTTGTGAAGCATGAAGATGTTACCCAGCTGATCGAAAACTTACAAGGAATTAGCGAAGGAAGAAGAATAGCTTGAAGAGTCCCTAGAGATGTTTACTAGATAAGCCACAGGAAAGAAAAGTAATGAAAGTGTTCATGTAGAGCGCCGATCACAAAAAAAAATCGAGAGAACGCTGAGGCACACGACCAACAAATATAGGAGATGGAGCAAATGAAGCTTTCAAGGAAGTTGTCAGAGAAGGAACTAGCTGAGTACAAAGTTAAAATTTTGACACGTGTGAGTGATATCAAGGATAGGAAATGATTATTCTGAGCTCAAGGAACAATTATACGTGCATAACGCCGAAACTTTCTCCAGATTCTTCTCAGCATTCAAAATGGCAGTTCAAGGATTTTGTTGGTCCCCCTCTGGAAGAAATTTCCTGGAAGAGCAGTCAATGTGTAAGAAACATGACAGATAGAAGCAAGTCTTACAAAATAGTGCCAACAAGAAAGGGGGAAAGCAGCAGCATATGGCAACACTTCGGCTTTGTAAAGGAAAACAGTCTTGGGATAAGACCAGGGTTGCATGCAAGTTGTGGACCTGAACAAGTGATATTGAAATACAACGGAAATACAACAAACCTAACCGATCACGTGCAAAGAAAACACAGCAGATATCTACAGTCTACATCCTCAGAATTCTCAGATGCCACAGCTTCTATACAGCAAACTACTCATTCAGGCCAGGAGGCTCTTTTAGTGTTATTTGCGACCAGACTGCCACACAATTCGAGCAGAGTGAATGCAATTTTTGGTGCAATCTGCAATTTATCATCAAAGAATCTACGCCCATTCAGTGTTGTACAAAATTCAGGATTTCAGACCGCAGTTCATATTCTTGAGCCTAGGTATACAATACCTTCCAGACAGCACTTCTCGGATAACGCATTGCTGGAACTCTACGAGCAAAAGAAAACTGAACTGAATAGTGAATTGCTGATGCTATTGCTGTTGCTTAACAACAGACGGCTGGACGAGCCATGCCACCGAATCATATCTGACAATCACCTGCCACTATATCGACAAGGAGTGGAGTTGGGAAGTAACATCCTAGAGGTATGACCTTTTCATTACATTGAAACCCTGTGCAATATTGTTTATTACCTCGAATGGTCATTTCAGTGAAGTGTGCGAGATGATTTCCTTTTTCCAAAAATTGGTGATTGCAGAGAGGGTTATGTTCATTTCATTGTGGCAGTTGAATAATTTGGAGTTTATTTTTATGAAAACATAATAACTTTATTCTGCTCATGAAATTTTAATTGAGTTTAGCTCTTAGAATACAAACTATCTGTATATCTGAAGTGACCTGGGGAAAAGCGATAGTCCCGGCAAGCTATTGTGGTTACATGATATGCATAAGTGTTGAATGGCATATATTTTCTGTCTCTGAACATCAAATGTTATCCTTATCTCTTCTTCTAGACAAGGTCACTGCCAGGCCAACCACTGGTGTCAAACCATAAGCCAATGTTATGAGAGAACGCAGTGATCCAGTGGAATCTTCCTCCAGGGGTCCACTCTAGTGTAACCTGGATCCAATGCTTTCGAAAACATGACAGTGGTTAGCAGGACAGAATTAGGAACTTCGGTTAGCTTGTGGAGGAGAGGCTTTGCAAACTATTACCCCTAAGGGAGTCATTCTCCTTGCCAAGAAGAATGAGGGATGAGTTGTGGGTTATTTTACAGAGTGCTATTACAGCGTGCAATTCTCAAGAAAACGCTTTTATTTTGTAAAGCCTTTTCATTAAGTGACCTTTGAGATAATTAATCGTAAAACGTGATTACTTTCAATACTCAATCTTTTAAGAGGGAAACAAGCGCCTTTTACTGTCAGATCAATAAATTTGTATATAAGTATTTAACTTTAGGAAAAGTCCAGAAGAGTTGGGATTATTCATGAAAAAGTTAATCTTTTTTCGACCATAAAATCCCTTTGATTGCAATGACTCAAAAGGGTAAGCTTTAAAAATGTATCTGTAGGTCGCGAAAAGGATGTCATTCCTTTAAATAGTTCATCTCGTTGAAAATGCGCAGTTCAAATATAAAAATTTGACTGAGCAACACGAGATGGGTGGCATGTTTACATAGCACCTCTTTAGCTCGTCCGCCACACTGACCGGAAGATAAGGTCAAAGTAAATAAGTTTATTTGAACATACTCTTCGGCTACTAAAATGTCTTTTATCAGAGCTGCTTCAGAACCGCAAATATTAGAGGAATCTTCTGTTTATCTTACCCATTTCCTCCCTACATTTCTCAAACAGTGATTTTCTTTGCTGATTTACATAGGTATGTAACTCTGAGAATTGGGGAGTTGATCAGACAACATCCCTTTTCTTCATTCTCGTCACCAATTTGCTTGCCTTTGTATCGATACATAATGCGGGAGGGAATAATGAATTGGTCAGCAGTCCTGGTGAAGGGGCTAAAACTCTACAATGAAGATTATCAAAAATATACTTAGCATTTAGTAATGACAGAGAGAAAACCGTTCCAATCTGGCAACGTGACTTGAACAAATCTGAATAGATTTTAGGTTGAAAAATCAATGGACATGTTTTCAGACGCATTAAAATCGAACTTTTTCTCAAAATTTAATCCTTTAAGAAGACATTGAAAACATGATTTTGGCGAATTACAGTTTAAGGCGTATTGCATCGTACGTGAACTGTAATTTGTGTTACGTCACAAAGGTGAAAAGGTGAGTGGTTACTAGGCAAAAAAGACTTTTCAATCACTATGCCGCTATAAGAAACCACAAAAAGTCCAAAGATGAAAAAGTTCTGCTCTGGACATCACCTACGCTCGTAACTCGCAGCACGTTCAGTTGAAAGTCTCATTAAATTCAATGTTTTTTCGATGAGACTGAAGTTGAACCACGACACAAATAACATTCATGACCGACATGCTTTGCACACTTCTTTTAATTCGTTTGATTCTGTTTTTTACATTACTTACAGCTATGTTCATTTTTCATGAGCTGATTGAGCTAATAAAATTCTGATTAATATAAGACGTACTATTCATTTACCTCTACAAAAATATATTTTTGATATGCCTAATATTAAGTTACGTTTTAGTTGAGTCTAGAGGTGAGAATATTTTTAAAAGTTGTGCGACCACTAATACTATCCAATTTCTTCATCTCTTAATTCTATTTCTCATCCGCCATGAATAATCATCAAGTTTTCTTTTCACAAAAGAGATTAATTTAAGTAACTCTTATAAAAGAAAAAAAACCAATAGTCAGGTTAATCCATTCCATTGTAATCTCCTAGAGAATTAGTGGCATATACAGTCTTTTAAAAGAAAAAGATAAATATCCTGTGTTTCCCTAGGAAGTATTACATAAGGTTCAAGAAAATTTAAATCTCAAATATAGAGGCAATTTTCAGTTCTCTGAAAATGAGCAAATGCTGAAAAATTCAGGATAAGACCGTGGCAAAATTCTATGGAGTGTGAACTAAAATAAATAGCAATATGTCGATAACTAATTAAGTTACTCTTCACAAAGTGTCTTCAGGCGAAGTACATCCCTTTTAACATCTCAGGATGAACTTGGACAGCTTTGGCCAAAATCTGCGGACTTCTGTCTTGTCCATGACCACCACTGCAAGACGAACCATTAAATATCCCTACCCCTTAGATTTCAAATCTCCCTAAACAAAAAGGACCTCTATCATCCTTCCACAATCACGCCCTTAATTCACCAGTCCCGGAAGCCTCATTCCTCCCCCCCCCCCCCCTCCGCCTATCTCTAAAGGCTAAACTTCAAACCAATCTTCGAATCTGGCTTCTTTGGTTGCTTTTGGAGTAAAGACAAGACGCTAATGAACCCGCCCATTCCTCTTGCAGGGCACCAGCCGTCCTTCGCATTATCACGTGCTGTGGGACGACATTAATTTCAAAGCAGACGAGATCCAGGCCCTTACGTATCAGTTGTGTCATACTAGTACTTACGTCAGGTGCACACGAGTAGTATCCATACCATCCCCCCCCCTATTATGCGCATTTGGTGGCATTCAGAATGCGATTTCATTTGATAGAAAGAGAACGGGAAAGGCGAGATATTGTGCACGGTAGACGAAGATTGTCCCCACTCATGAAGGATGGTGAAATTCCACATAATCTAATGAAATTTATTGGCCAAGGCAGAAACGTGACTGATAATTGAAAATTTGTGATTTTTTTTCCTTTACTGTTAAAGTGAGATCAGAACATACTATCACATTCCTGGGTAAGAAAATTGAACCTGGTAGAATTTGACTCATTGACCTCCACATATGAGCTGTAAAGGCTTTGCGAACTAAAAAATACCCATGAAATCTGAGAGGGAGGGCTTGGGATACCGGAGAGAGTAATCTACGGTTCAAGAGATAGGCGGAGGTGGGAGGGGGAAGGGATGAGGCTTCCGGGACTGGGGAATTAAGGGCGTGATTGTGGAAGGATGATAGAGGTCCTTTTTGTTTAGGGAGATTTGAAATCTAAGGGGTAGGGATATTTAATGGCTTAAAAGAGGAAAGAAGTTTAGAGAGCCGAGAGGTAAAGGAATCCAGGCGTAGCTAGCTGGAGGAAGGTGAGTTTAAGATCTTTTTCTTTTTGTTAATTCTGATATTAGTGAAAATCTTTTCGCAATGGCTCTCTATACAGCCCTAAGAATGGTTCGTCAAAATAAAAACTCGCTGGAACTTTTGAGTACTATTTTTGAAAACAGTTCACCAAAAGGGTCTTTTGGAGCAAATAAAAAAAGAGTTGAATTTTTGCTTCTGTCGCCGGATTCTTGAAAATTACTGACAACCTCTCTTAAGGTGCTCTCTAAAGTAAATTTAGAGACAATGCTGATAGAAAAAAAAGATAGGATTTTGGGCTTTGATTTAGTGTGTCTGTTTCAATTGGCTGGTTAAATCAGAAAAAAAGGCTTCGCGGGAAAATCGGTGACTTAGGGAAGAGCGCATTCTCTATTTTCCATTGTAGTATAGCTTTTCTTTTAAATTCCTGCATGTTTGGTTTTTTTGTCTAAACATTTACTAGCGTAAATGTATTCTTTTAGAATAATGGCGAAAAGATGTAGTCTGCATCTTGGGTAATCAGTTAGGTGAGTTAAACGGGGGATGTCGTTAAAAGTTATTTGTTTATTTGAAAGTGTAATGTCGGTGTCTTTTTCGTGGTTGAACCATGATTCTCAGCATGTGATTGTTAATTCTCTCTACCAGCTGATTCAAACCCCATTGTAAATTTGTCAAGAGAATCTAGTGTTCCATCATTTTCACATCAGGACCAACAGATACAATGTTTAAGTATTCTCACCAACTGTTTGCTCTATGTTTACTAAAAGTCTTGGGAGAGGTTTTATGTTACTCGGCCCTAAGAAAATTAAAGAGAGACAAAGCCTTACCTGATTTCCTGCGTGACTGCAGAAGTAGAAGTCAAACTCAGTGGGGTGAGTTATACCAACATCAACTGTGGTTCCGGGGGGCACGTTTTGACTAATTCCACACTAAAACCAACCACAACAAATAAAACAAATGTGTGAAAACCTAAATGAAGTGGAGTTAGCAAAATTCTGCGATAGGAGTAGGCCTAGGGATGCGTTGATAATCCAGTTTTATTTTTCTACTTACCCTGTGGCCCCTGAGAAAATTGATTATTAACTCAAATTGCTCTTAACTTTTGGACAAATTCTACTTTTCATCACTTAGCAAATGTAAAGAGAACAGTATGGAGAAAATGAACTCTGATTAGGGTGCAAGGGGTTAAGAAACACTTTCCTTCCTTTCTCTTGGGTTGAGAGAAACAAAAATCTGCGCATTCCCGCGCACAAAGCCACACAAGTGGTTTGTTTACAGCAAATTGAAGAGTCAAGGCCCGCGAGCGGGGGAAACTGGGGCTATGCTCGAAGTAGAGGTTCATAGCTAAACATCCAGGACTGAAGTTAAATAAGCGATCCTCGCAGTTATGATCACTACTGAACTAGTAGTTGAAATAAGGCCTGAAAAAAATTCAGGCCCGTCGGGATTCATTCCACACTTGACACCAACGGAGCTAAATGAAGTAGCAGCGCAGGGCCAATGCAGTTTGACCAGTGCAGTCGGTGACTTTCACATGTTTGCAACACGAAATGGGAAATGCCAAGGAAACACTACTTTAATAAGGTCAAGAAAAAGTCCAATTCTTTGCAATAAATCTAACTTTGACTGAGTGTTCAGTGTCTCTAAGCTATTGAATAGTTATTGAATTTGCGAAGATAGGTCACATATACGGCGAATTCAATGCACATTCTCGTTCAATAGGCCTTTCAACCTCATTGAACTAATATGAGGGAAAGGTTCAAATCTGTTATTTTAAGCTTGTACTTTGCGGACGTTGTCCTTTACTCCCCCCCCCCCTTTTACCTTAATTTTAATAGCTACTCATTACCGAAATCATTGATTGGGTACCTCACAGACTCTTTGATTTTTTTGATTGACCTGATAATGCCATACACTTTAAGTCAGCACATCGTATACTGTTTTTCTTTAACTTAGTACTCTAAATGATGTATGCATGGGACACCTTTTACGGTCTAAAACAACTCAGTGATTTCATTAGTTAATTAATATTCAACTTTACCAAGAGCTTTGATTCAATCGTTAAATGCAAATCAAAGCCATGTTCCGAAAAAGAGTTTTCAATTGGGTTAACTAATTCCCGCGTTAAGAATTTCTCAGCATTTCTTCCAATTAAACCATTTACTTACTCATTTATAAATGAATTATGAAATTGTTTCTTGATCAATAGCGCGATATATTTCACGCGTGTGGTTGTATGCTAAGTAATTTTTTATGGCACGAAAGGAGACTACATTAAAGGAGTAAGCACTTCACAGTCCCAAGTCCGATCCAAGATCCATCTGTGGACTAATGTGATGGTATTTGACGTATATTCGATCGCGTGTAAACCTAGCCACTGTGCGTGACATCGAATGAAACTCTTCCGCCAGATTGTGAATTTACACGAACTGCGCTCGATCGAAATGGTAGATGCATAGCAACGACGGTTAAAATGTCTTACGTGGAATATAATCGCCTTCTTTTTGAGATAAGCCAACGACTCGATCAGCTGAACGAACATGAACACATAATCTTAATGTGTAGAGGGCTTGTGGCGTCTAGACCCGAAGACATCCCCAATGCATTATCGCTCTTTCGAGAGCTAGAGGATCGAAATAATTTGGCCATTGATAAAGTTGAGCTATGGAAAGAGCTTCTGAAAGCGGTCGGAGAATGGTCGTTGTTTCAGAAAGTGAGAAAGTTCGAGGACAAAAGGAAAGAATATAAAGAATTGCTTGAACAGATCAGCCGTGCTCTCGACGAAAGCAATCAACTGCAGCAGCTCATTTCTGTCTTCGAGTTGGTTCCTTTGTGAAAGCGGAATCATTCTGCTATGAGCAGTGGTCTCGGTGACAAGATGCTTCTTGTAGTGTTTATACGATAGTCTTGAAAGACAGGCATGGATGGCTTGGCTGGGGCGGCCAAATTGCGTAGTAATCCATACTTTTTGTTTCCCATTAAGCTTAGCAGTACGGCCACTTGCTGGTTGTCCTTGATTTCGGTGGACGATGAAGTATGCTTGATACGTTCCACACTAGGCGTTCCAATCGTAGTTCGTTTCGTCAAACGTTTCAATCTTTCCCAAAATCGGCATTAAGTGGCGAAAAGCTTGGTAAAGTTTCTCTGGTTGCTGCGTAGGATATGAATCCTCGTCGAATCAACATAGTAAAACACAACAAAAGGTTAAATTCAAAACATGACGGGTTTTACATTTCAACGACAGGCCGCACATGGCATGATGTGCGCCATAATAGTAACAAAACCGCAGACCATCATGTGCGAACATAGCATTCTCAAGATTTGCAGGTACTTGGTTGTTGTTTATGGTGTTATAGGGTAACCACAATGATGTCTCAACAAAGTGTTCAGGGTAAGATATACGCGGTTAAGAAATGGTGTCATCCAATTTCATGAGAAGGTTGAACAGGATGGATGTAGTGGATCCTGCCCAATAATCAAAATCCTGTGTCTAAAAAGATACATGACATTGACCTAAATAGATTAAATAACTATTTACAAATCGTAACCAAATACTTATAAAATGACAATCGTGAGCATAAATAATGAACAATCCGTTAAACTGTAGAAACTTATCCCATGCAAATACAGTAATGTCGCATTCATCACATTTCAGTTTAAAAATGCGGTGAATTGATTATTCAAAGAACAGGTTTTTATCAGATTTTTTCGGACTGCCTCCAAGTCATCTGGCAACTACTTTACAATCCCACAAGGTAACAAATCAAAATAACACAAAAACCTTCAAGGAATTGTTACTTTTGGAAAACCATGGGGTTCATGGGATTGATATTATTATACGTCTCATGTTGTACGACCCAAGGGAGCCATAAACACAAATAGATTTAGAGCAACTGGTATTCTAGACAGAGGAACATATTCATCATTTTTTATTATTAAACTATTAAAATTATGTTTTTCACACGAAAACAAATAAAAAATAATCGAAAGAAATATGTATGAAAGGAAAAAACGTAAAACGATTTTTAATTAATCATAAAGACAACAGTATTTGGGGCTTTACCTCAAACCGCACGGACTGGACTTCAAAACTAATCTAAGGGCCGCAAGGCCTCATGGAACTGTCTCGTTATTATGTAGACAGCAGTGTTTTGGTCTCGTGTCGCAGCCAAGCGAAAGTCAAATATGTTTAAGATGCATGTTTTCACAAAGGATTTGTCGAAGGAATCAAGGATTTGCCTAAGGATATTGTTATTGCTGGCGAGTTTATAACTCTATGGTTCTCACAAGGCTAGATGAATGTAAGTTTTTACTGCCAGATATGTCATTTGCACGGAAAGATCTCTGACGGGTATGTTTGTGATATTCACAATGCACAGCTTTAACCATTTACAGACTTTTCCACAGATACATTCACGTAATAAATACTGAAAATCCAAGCCTTGGTAGACCGTGCACTTTCAATTACCCATCGGCCCAGTATTGATAAAATTCTAGATGGATGAATGAAATCAAATCCTTACAACAAGTGTCTCATAAAAAATTTGGCCTATACAGGAGAGCATACATTTTAAAAACAAGTGAATTTTATTATGTAACGTATCATCGGCAATGTCTTGTTGTTTATAGGCACTAGAGCAGGTGGTTGTGTCAACCTCGATCCAGTGTATTGGGGACTATATCCCAGATCAGGTGTACAGCTAGACTGAAAGTTGAAATAAAAATTATAAGGAAAAAAATCAAAGCTATGTCGTTTGCTTCTATATCATATTAAAAATACTGGTTGATTGCGATCCATTATGAGGCAAATCACATGACAATCAAGATATTTTAACTCAGGTGAGGGTTCTGGATGATGTCATCATCAATATGTGTCCTCTAGTTGAAAATGGGATAAGGATGTATTCACAGAGAAAAATTATCTCTGAATTGATCTCCTTTATTCTATACACCATTATTGAATTAATTTCATTCTTAATATTGTTTATAAAATCTGATTTTTTATTGTAGTTACTGGAATGTCCTAAATTTGAGGAATAACAAACTCTTTTTCACCAAAAATTTATCAGTATATGATTCTTATCGTTCAACAGATTTAATTTTAATTTTTTATAGTAAATTCGCAACTCAAATCCATAAGGATATCGGGCAATATGAAAAATTCTCGGTAGACTGATTTATGTACAATCCTTAAAGCCCATTATTATAATAATCAACAAATTCAATTGCTACTTCATACCCATTATCCTTACCACAATTTTCTTACAAACATATGGCACCATCAACATTGTCTTTTCTTCCATCATCACATAACATGGTTCATTTTTCACCACTTGTCCTTGTAATTGCTTATCACAAATAGAACAAACTACATTTCCTAATTTCTGAATTGCGTCATGATTTCTCAAAATCACAAGCCATTCTATAATTATTACCGAGGTATTTTTTTTAATTTTTTCACCAAGTTTCCAAGTCAGTCTACTCCAATCTTTTAAACTTTCTTGAAATAATTCACAAGCTTCTAGTTTTGTTTCTTCAGTTATTGGTCTACACATTACAGCATCTTTCAATTCTGAGTCATCAATGAAAGGATCGTATAATCATAACCATTTCTTCATTAACGTAGGATTTATATAATTTAAAATATGCCCACAAAAAAAACCTGAGCGCAATTTAATACAAGTTGCAAAGTTAGTATGCTATAACCAGAAGGGGAACATACTATATCCAAAAACGTGACTTAAAATAATGTGACTTAATCCAATGTCCAACAACAAAATGTGACTTCACACAATCTGGACTTCATCCATATCTCATATCAAAAAACTTGGGCCTTTTAAACCCAAACTATAACTTACAAAAAACTTTTGGATATTATATGGGGCCAGAAGAATAGTCGTTACATGGGTCGGGTGCAGTTTGAAGAAACTGAGCCTGTTCATACCCACAACCACTTATAACTACTAATGAAGGCCGAAAAATAAGATTGCTGCTCTTGAGCAATCAGTCAGAACTGTAGGTAAAAAATTTCTAGACAATGTATTAAGATCAGTGCACAAGAAGCTGTTTATATTGTATTACAATCACCAAAGAGGAAGGAAATCATCTCATCAGATGGTATTTGTTAATACCCTAACCCTCTAACGAAATGGATCCAGTTGGACAAGTGACACAATACGAAGCGACGGGCGGAAAAACACCACCTTCAATCGTATAATCATCAAGTTTATTTGAAGGAATATTCGATCTGAAAGACACACTATTGCAATATAACGGACGAAAAATTGGGGTATTTACAACACCGATTATAAAAACAAGTGCGGTAATGAACCAACAGTACAAACTAAACTAATTAAGACTTACTGCTGTAGGCCGGTTTCCCGTTAACTTTAGACTCTGGTCTTAATATAACTCTTGAAAAACTTAAAAAACTGGTTGGCAAGTGAAACACGTGTAAAAACTGAAACTGAAACCTTATGACATCTGATCTACGAAACAATTAAAAAGTGTCAATCAAATTGTTGCCGATTCATTGTCAATCATTAACAATGTTTTTGTCACGGGTGACATTTCCTCCGCCCCGATGAAGGACTATGTTCTTCATCATTTTACTGGTCAAAGCCTTTGGCCTGGCTCCTGTATCACTGCAATCTTTGTAAATGGTTTTGAGTACTCCGCCAGAAGGCGTCTTTACTTTCACGTTTCTCACTGTCCCATCCTGTCCGGGGTACACATCTACTATTCTTCCGATGATCCATTCGCCCTCTAACTGTCTTGGTTCAGCTACCATAACGAAGTCATCTACTAGAATGTTACGTTGCTTGTGTTCCAGCTTCTTACGTGGTAAGAATAACGCGAAAATAAGTGTCTTGTCCAAAAAAAATCTACAATCTCTGACAATTAACTCTCCTCCTGGGGTTTCTTGTAAGGTTTAAAAAACGAGGCAGGAGTGTTTTATCGGGTTTTGACCCGATGAAAACACAGGCATGCGAGTTTTTTTGAAACACAAAAAACCGGCTTCAAAAAAAAAAAAAAAAAACATCTTGGAAAAGCGTGTGTCAAGAGAGTTCATAACAATTATGCTTTGTGGAACGTAAGAAATTAGCATACGAGTAAAAAAACATTAGAGGTTAGCGGAAACGAGTGGATTCAACTTCTGACCAAACTGATTCTCGAATTCAGAAGTTTCAGATGATGTATTGTATAATAGTGCCTTTACCAGATTACTGTACTAATGGAATATAGAATTTTTCCAGATGTGTATTTCACACAACTGTACTATTGATTTGGGCAAAAGTAAATTTGACTGTGTTGAAAATTGGTTGAAAGAACATTAAATATGTTCCCACCATTTGTTGTGTCAGTTTCTGTGTTGATAATTAAGTCATATTCATAAGTCACGGTGCAGTGTCTTTATATCTGATAAAACACCACATACTAATAAGGATGAGGTTATCGATATAAAGTCACTGCACGTGATGTATTATCTACCATTTTGATAGGTTAATGGGCTTATGAATTATTAATGAGTTTTTGAAGTCTCACGAAAATGTCCTTGCGGAACTTGTAGGGACGCTCTGCCGACAGCGTATCATTAGGGCACAGATAAGCTCCGTCATCCGGATCATTTGGAAAATGACCAACTGAAAGTTGATTGACTAAATTAGCGATTTCCCACAGGCATGTGTACAATTCAAACGGCGTGAAGATGTGATTTCTCGTCGCCTTTTAGGAACGATCTTGCAGCTTTTCACCAGTGCTTCGGCACAACCATTCTGGTGTGGGCTGCCGGGGTTGTGAATCTCCATTTCATGCCTTTATCAGCACAGTACTCTCGAAGTTTCGCGATGTCCCAGCCTTCAATCCTCTTGCGTGATTCCCTTTGAGCGCCTATCATCTGGGTGCCATTGTCGCTCATCCCCATAGAGGGGTACGCTCTAATGGAAAAGAATCTGCGCAGCGTTTGAATGAACTCCATCGTGGTGCAGTCAGTAGCTATTTCAGATGCACTACTCTGGTCTTCAGGCGGTAAAATTAACTTGTTGTTTTATTTCTTCCAACTTTCACAGTTAGAGGACCAAAGTAATCGCACGAAGTGTAATAAAATGACGGGCTATCTGGTGCTGTTCTGTGATGAGGTAAGTCAGCCATAATCTACGTTTTTGTCTTTGGCTCCATTTCTCTACAAGTGACACACTTGAATTTAACTGTCTTGGCCAGGTCATGAACTTGCAAGATCCAGTACTTCGTTCTCGTTTTGGCTGATGTTGTTGCCACCCCTGAGTGTCCACATTGATGGGCTTCCGGTGTGATTAGACGGGATATCTTATGGTCATGTGGTAGCAAGGCAGGATGCTTCGTTCGAAAAACACAATTGCCTTGTCCATACGTCCTCCGACTCGGATTATACCCTCATCGTCTATGAAAGGACTCAGCATCTTGAAGTCGTCTTTAAGGCAACTATGCAGGCTCTTCTGTGCGACATTGATCTGTGAGCAGTCCTTGACTTCATTCTCCTCCTGTTTCCCTTTAGCAAGCAATCTTTTCTCACTCTGAGCAACCATGCTATCACGCGCAATAACTTCTTCCAATTTGAATACGCGTCGACGGTTAATGACACGGCGTGACTACCACTGCGCCTACTTCTTTTGTTCTCCTACTCTCTCTTACATTTTCTTCTTGGTTGCTTCTAGTTTGGTTTGGGGCCACTGCTCTTTTGACAAGCGTAAGAACTCTGGTCCTGTTACCCATCTTCCTGACAATTCTAAACTGCTATGGCCTGTGAAACATCATCTGCCATGTTTTGGTCGCCAGGAATGTTCCCATTGGGCCGGGTCACTGTTGCTTTGGATTTCTCCCACTCTACTAGACACGAATGGTTTATACCGTCTGGCTGTAACTACGTATCCACGATAACTTTATGGCACTATCCGTAAATAGGAAAGTCTCTTCAAACTAGAAACGGCACTCTTCCTTTATTTAGACTTGAAATGTGGAAGCCAAAACTGCAGATTGTAGTTCTAGCCGCGGGATTGTGAGCTCCTTGAGAGGGGCCACTCTCGATTTGGCAGCGACAAATCTCACATCATGTGCTTCGTTTTTAGTTATTCTTCTGATATAACCATATTAAAATCATTTAAAAGATCTGCAGCCGACAAGCATGCTTCAGTCATTCATAAGCGTGTGCGAGGTGTAGACGTGTGTCCGTGGCTAAATAAAAACATTAAAATCAACATGCGCCGACGTCATTTTCTTCTCAAGAAAGCAAGGAAGACGATAAACTCTGAGGACTGGACTAATTACCGGTGCGGCAGAAATGGAGTTTCTAACAGTATAAGGAAAGCCAAAGCTCATATAATCATCGTCTTATGAAAGACAGTGGCAAAGATCATAAAGCTTTCTGGAAAACAATGACGAAAATATTACCTGGCGAGAAAACAGCTGTTTCGCCAAAAATAAACACTGGACAGTCAATAACCACCGATAGAAGGACTATTGCAAGAGCATTTAATAAGTTGTTCGTCGGTGCAGCTACTCGGCTCTTGGAATGATTACCATCTGCATCCTCGTCTTCAACTGGGTCCCAAAACATCCATCATAGAATTGTACAGCATCCAGCTTTTAAATTTGATAGTCTCGGAAGATTTTGTCAAAGCTCAATTACGTGGTTTGAAAACAGGAAAAGCGATGGACTGGACAATATTCCTGCTCGTCTCTTGATTGGTTCTGCTGATAATGTGCCTAAACCCTTGGCAGAGATAATAATTGTTCTTTAAAATCTGGACTTGTTCCATTGGATTTCAAGTCCGCAAGAGTTATTCCTCTCTTTAGAAGGGCAAGGTAGTAGAAATGGATAACTATCGTCCCATCTCAATTCTACCCACTGTCTCAAAATTACTGGAGCGGGCTGTTCATCATCAGCTTTATCAGTATCTGCGTGAACATAATATTTTGAGTCCATTTCAATGCGGTTTGCGAAAATGTCATTCCAACGAATTTGCTGCATTCACTTGCAGACACCATAAGAAGGAACATGGATCAAGGGATATTAACGGGTGCAGTTTCATTGACTTTCGAAAAGCCTTTGATACAGTAATCGTGACTTATTACTACAAAAGCTATTTATATGAGTGTATTAGATAAAGAGCTTTCATGGTTTTTTAAGACTATCTCCACCATCGAACTCAGGTTTTGGACTTCCAGGGTGTATCATCTGACCCAGAGCCCATTTCCATCGGAGTCCTGCAAGGATCCATTTTGGGACCTTTACTATTCATACTCATGTAAATGAATCTTCCCAATGCAGTATGCTTATGTATGCGGATGACACCGTTTTGTTTTACGCCGCCTTCAAAGTCGATGCATTACAAGAAAGATTGAACGAAGAACTTAAAGCAATCGAATGTTGGCTTCGTCAGGACTGTCATGTTTAAGCTAGCATAATTAGCATACATTATGTTGCATGTGGGCTGTGGCGTTGTTACGTAATAAAGAATTGAGCATGGCGCTATGTGTGTACTGAGTCAAACATTACATGGTACCAGGAGTAAAAATGGATTCGTTCAAGCCCCCGGAAGCTTGGTCGCTTCAAAGAAACCCTAGTGAAAACTGGAGAAGATGGATTTAACGGTTCGACCTTTATTTGACGGCATATGGAAACGTTAAAGAGGATGAAAAGTTCAGTGCGCGATCCTTCTTCACGTGATCGGCGAAGAAGCGCTGGAAATTTATAATACCTTCAAATTCGCTACTGGTGAGGATCCAAACAAGATTTCTGTCTAAAGAAGAAGTTTGAGGGCTTGTCAACACCAGAAAGAACACTGTGTTCGAAAGATAACCAATTTTGAGAGTGCAAACAGCAAGGTGAGACGAGTGACCAGTTCATCACCGAGCTGAAAACACGTGCGAAATCCTGCGAATTTGGCGAGCAGCATGACAGCATGATCCGAGACCGAATTGTGTTTGGCGTGAGAGATACCCGACTGAAAGAACGGCTGCTATGTGACTCGTCAGAGCTAACACTTGAAAAAGCAGCAAGTATTTGCAGAACGGGTGAAGCAAGTACAACTCAAATAAAGGAATTGGAAGATACTGACGAGACCGTTCCAGTTCAGTGAGTCGGAAACAAATTCAATTCAAAGCGTCCAAAACCACCGCGTTTCAAAATTTTCGTTCAACTGTTCGAAGTGTGGCACCTAAACACCAACCAAAGTCCTGTCCTGCGTTGGAAGATTTTGTTTCGTCTGCAAAGGAAAGGACCACTTTGCTAAACTAATGAACTCTTGCGCACACGCAGTCACTCCGAGCGATCAAGGCGCAATTGGTGGAGTCGCGCCCGAAGGTCAGTCAGATCATGGGGACCACGAATTATTTATCGGAACAGTGACTCGTGCACCGCCAGTCGAAGAGTCGACTTGGTTTACGAGTCTACGTATCGGCGGAACACCAATCAAGTTCAAACTGGATACAGGAGCCGAAGCGAATGTATTGCCACTCGGTGTTTATTCGAAACTCAGGAACAAGTCACCGCTGTTGGAGACCAGTGTGTTCTCTCGTCGTATGGAGACTTCAGGTGAAGCCTAAAGGAACATTGAACTTAAACCGTGAAGCTCGTGGTATGAAAGAAAACCTGTCATTTTTTGTCGCCGCTGTTAAGTCACCGCCAATTTTGGGACTTTCAGCTTGCCAAAAATTAAATCTGGTTAGATCTCTCACCCAAGCAAAAGGGCAATTATGCACAATAGAGAAGGAACTTCTTGCAGTGGTATTTGGCTGCGAGAGATTCAATCACGACATTTACGGTAGAACAGTAGATGTTATGTCAGACCACAAACCACTTGTATAAATCTCAAAGAAGCCACTAGTTAGTACGTCTCCATGGCTTCAACACCTGCTTCTGAGACTTCAGAAGTATGAAGTCAACATCACTTATGTTCCTGGCAAGTACATGTATGTAGCCGACACCCTTTCAAGAGCCTTTCTGGATGAACAGCATACAGATACTGATTTGAACGATGACATGGAGGTGATGGTCCTTAGCCTCATTACAAATCTTCCCATGACCCAAGAGAAACTGGCACAAATGAAGTCTGCAACAGCTCAAGATGAAGACCTTCAGATGTCAAGTAAAGTTGTTAAGAGTGGTTGGCCTTTCCATAGAAGCCAATTACCTACATCAGTTGCCCATTACTGGAATCTTCGGGGCGAGATTCATGAAGCAGGAGGTCTGTTGTTCCTTGGCCAGAGGCTCATAATCCCACTAGAGGTGAGACAAGATGTCCTAAATTGTATCCATGAGTCACACCTTGGTATTGAAAAATGCAAGTCAAGGGCCGAGCTGTAGTCTAATGGCCAGGAATGTCTACTGCAATTTAGAGGATGGTTGCCAAATGCCCAGTATGTCTCAAGTATCAAAGGAGAATCAGAAAGAGCCTCTCCTGCCTCATGAAGTCCCTCAGAGACCATGGCAGAAGCTTGGCAACAAACATTTTTAATTGAACTCTAACTCCTATTTAGTTGTGGTTGACTACTACTCTAAGTAACCTGAACTTTGTCTTTTGAAAGACGAGACAGCTAGCTCTGTTATTACTAGCAGGAAATCCATGTATGCCCGACATGGTATTACGGATGGAGTTGTTGCTGACAATATGCCCTTCGAAAGCAAGGCCTTCCGTAATTTTGCAAGTGAGTGGGAATTCGAAGTCTCCACATCTAGTACCAGATACCCACAGTCTAATGGAATGAGTGAGCGAGCAATTCAGACCATCAAAAAACCTACTTAGAAAGGCTTGTGAAGATGGCAATGACCCCTACATAGTTCTCTTAGAATACAGAAACACACCTATCTCTGGACTGAAAGAGTCGCCTGCTCAGTTGTTTATGAGTCGCATGTTGAAGTCCAAACTGCCTACTGTAGAGTCTCTTTTGAAACCTCAAGGTGGTTGATAACCCCAGCAGAAGCTACGACAACGGAGTGATAAGCAGAAAATGTACTATGATCGGAATGCCAAACTGTTGCCAATTATTAAGGAAGGCGAAACAGCTAGAATAAGAAAAGGAAAGACTTGGGAGCCTGCCATTGTTACTGCACAGCATACTGCCCCAAGGTCCTTCATGGTTACAACACCTGACGGTACTGGCCTACCGACGAAACCGTCGTCACCTGCTCCCAACAGATGAGTCTCCCCGGTGATTGCGGGACCACCTATTGATCTGCCAGCCACACCCTTAGCAGTGGCCGACCTGCTGGTTGGTGTTACACCACCTGATGGTGGCATGCCTTCCCTGGACTTATCCAACCAATGCAGTCCTCAACAACACCCCCCAAGTGTACTTCCAGTGGCCGGACTGTCAGACTACCAGCAAGATTCAGGAGGACTATATTATGAACTGAACTGTTCATATTCAATAACCAGGCATTGAGTTGTTTTGACTTTATTGACTGTGTTGGCCTTTACAGTTGCTTACTACGAGGCCATGTTATAGTTAGTTATGGACAGGTTTTCAAGTACATTTGGAAGTCACAACAGTGTGGAACAGACATTGATTTCTAGTAATATTCCTAGATAGTTGTCACGCAAATTGTTCACCTATGTTGTTTGTTTGTTTAGTTTTTTTTTAAATTTTTTTCTTATTTTTTTTCGTTGGAAAGGAAGATGTCATGTTTAAGCTAGCATAATTAGCATACATTATGTTGCACGTGGGCTGTGGCGTTGTTACTTAATAAAGAATTGAGCATGGCGCTGTGTGTGTATTGAGTCAAGAACAGTTTGTTTTTGAATGTTTAAAAAACTGAAGCTATGGTATTTGGCACATCACCTCGCTTGTCAATATAGATTCTTTTACCATAAGTGTAAATGGCACTTCTATTAAGCGTGTGTCTCAGTTCAAGTATCTTGGCGTGGTGTTTGATGAACGTCTCAATTGCAACGATCACATTAAATTCATCCTAGCTAAAGCTGGTAAAAGGGTAGGAATGCTTGGCCGAATTCGCTACTGCATTACTTGGCATAGTGCGAAGATTATTTATACTTCCATGATAAGACCAATTATTGAATATTATGACACAGTGTGGGGATGCTGTGGACAAGTAAATGAGAATGCTTTAGAGTCCTTACAGAGACGAGCAGGAAGGATTGTATGCAGAGCTTCAAGTAGCGAGGATGCGATCGAAAAACTGAATTTGACAACTTTAGCCTATAGGCAATCCAAGCACACTTTGAATTTAGTGAACAAATGTAGAAATGGGCAATGTCCTCCGTTTTTTAAGAATTATTTTACTTTCAATAAGCATTTATATAGCCGTGATACTTGCCAAAAAAATTTAATCCATCTACCTTCGGTACGGACAGAAATTGCAAAACGATCGTTTTATTACTATGGATCCATAGTTTATAATTCATCAAAGTAGAGTAATTTTTATATCTTATATTTGTGTATTATATCTTCGTGTTTGTATTTCGCATGAAATTGTAGTGTATTTTATTTAGTTTATACTCAGGGCTCCCTTTGATAGCAGGTGGCTCTTTAGGGCTTCTGTTTATTTTTATTTTTAAATAAAGGCATCCATCCATCCATATACGCGCATGCACCAAAAGCTCCTTGGATGCGTCAGCGAAAATACAGAGAGTTGGTAGATGCTCTCCTGGCTGGTGAGCTTCTTTGAAAGGAGGCCTTGTTTAGGTCTTTCATTTCCCTGAAAAAGGCGATCCATTTTTGTTGAACTTCTAAAGGAAGGTCTTCGTCCCATTCAAATCCTTGTCGCCACAACTCTTGTAAGCCAATCTTTGCTCCTATCAGGAAGGCTGAAGCGAATCCAACGGGGTCAAAAATTCGCGCTACTTGACTGAGGATACTTCTCTTTGTCAGCTTGGTTGAGTTCAGAATTTCGAATGGCTTCATTCTTCACTTTGAACTTGAATGAGTCTTCAGCAATGTTCGAGACAACGCCTAGTACTTTGTCTTCAACTGAACCAGTGAGAACATTGATTTCTCCATCTTGTCGGTCGCAGTTATTACTCAGATCCTTGTTTGACTGCCATTCTTTAACTTTAAAACCACCTTTCTCTAGTACAATGTCAATTCCGGTCGTCAGCTCTTGAGCCTCTTGTACAGTGTGAACGGAGTCCAGTATATCATCCATGTAACTGTTGTTCTTCAATGTTTTCGCTGCGTGGGGACTCCGGCTTTTTCCTTCTTCTGCCGTCTAATGTTAACGGGAAACCGGCGACAGAAGTAAGTCTTAATTAGTTTAGTTTGTACTGTTGGTTCATTACCCACTTTATATAATCGGTGTTGTAAATATCCAAATGTTTCGTAATTATATTGCATGATTGTATGTTTCAGATCGAATGATTCCTTCAAATGAACTTGTTGTTCATTATACGATTGATGATTTTCCAGCGTTCCGTATTGTGTCAATGTCCAAAGGTCCATTTCATTCGATTTCTGGCTAACCTGAAGTCCCGAGGAGCTTGACATCATGGCAGAATTACCGAAAGACAAATGTCAGTCACTGTACTGCCAAAGCATCACTGACTAGGGCTGGAAAATCACTTCGCAGCATGGTGGAAAGTAAGCGTCCAGCACCCGAGGTAAGAGAATCATTTGTTAAACTGCAAAATGCCTATGAAAAGCTTGTTGTGAAGCATGAAGATGTTACCCAGCTGATCGAAACTTACAAGGAATTAGCGAAGGAAGAAGAATAGCTTGAAGAGTCCCTAGAGATGTTTACTAGATAAGAAATTCACACGAAGGAGTATATTGATCAATGCGTAGCCACAGGAAAGAAAAGTAATGAAAGTGTTCATGTAGAGCGCCGATCACAAAAAAAAATCGAGAGAACGCTGAGGCACACGACCAACAAATATAGGAGATGGAGCAAATGAAGCTTTCAAGGAAGTTGTCAGAGAAGGAACTAGCTGAGTACAAAGTTAAAATTTTGACACGTGTGAGTGATATCAAGGATAGGAAAATGATTATTCTGAGATCAAGGAACAATTATACGTGCATAAACGCCGAAACTTTCTCCAGGTTCTTCTCAGCATTCAAAATGGCAGTTCAAGGATTTTGTTGGTCCCCCTCTGGAAGAATTTCCTGGAAGAGCAGTCAATGTGTAAGAAACATGACAGATAGAAGCAAGTCTTACAAAATAGTGCCAAACAAGAAAGGGAAAGCAAGCATATGGCAACACTTCGGCTTTGTAAAGGAAAACAGTCTTGTGGATAAGACCAGGGTTGCATGCAAGTTGTGACCTGACCAAGTGATATTGAAATACAACGGAAATACAACAAACCTAACCGATCACGTGCAAAGAAAACACAGCAGATATCTACAGTCTACATCCTCAGAATGCTCAGATGCCACAGCTTCTATACAGCAAACTACTCATTCAGGCCAGGAGGCTCTTTTAGTGTTATTTGCGACCAGACTGCCACACAATTCGAGCAGAGTGAATGCAATTTTTGGTGCAATTCTGCAATTTATCATCAAAGATCTACGCCCATTCAGTGTTGTACAAAATTCAGGATTTCAGACCGCAGTTCATATTCTTGAGCCTAGGTATACAATACCTTCCAGACAGCACTTCTCGGATAAGGCATTGCTGGAACTCTACGAGCAAAAGAAAACTGAACTGAATAGTGAACTTGCTGATGCTATTGCTGTTGCTTTAACAACAGACGGCTGGACGAGCCATGCCACCGAATCATATCTGACAATCACTTGCCACTATATCGACAAGGAGTGGAGTTGGGAAGTAACATCCTAGAGGTATGACCTTTTCATTACATTGAAACCCTGTGCAATATTGTTATTTACCTTGAATGGTCATTTCAGTGAAGTGTTCGAGATGATTTTTCCTTTTTCCAAAAATTGGTGATTGCAGAGAGGGTTATGTGCATTTCATTGTGGCAGTTGAATAATTTGGAGTTTATTTTTATGAAAACATAATAACTTTATTCTGCTCATGAAATTTTAATTGAGTTTAGCTCTTAGAATACAAACTATCTGTATATCTGAAGTGACCTGGGGAAAGCGATAGTCCCCGGCAAGCTATTGTGGTTACATGATATGCATAAGTGTTGAATGGCATATATTTTTCTGTCTCTGAACATTCAAATGTTATCCTTATCTCTTCTTCTAGACAAGGTCACTGCCAGAAAGCCACACTGGTGTCAACATAGCCAATGTATTGAGAGAAGCAGTGACAGAGTGGAATCTTCCTCCAGGTCCACCTATTGTAACTGACAATGCTTCGAACATGACAGTGGTAGCAGAAGAATTAGGAACTTCGTTAGCTTGTGGAGAGGCTTTGAAAATTACCTGTGAGTCATCTCCTTGCCAGAATGAGATGAGTTGTGGGTTATTTTACAGAGTGCTATTACAGCTGCAATTCTCAAAGAAAAGCAGAAGCTTTTGCTATTACCAGAATATAAGCTAATAGTGGGTGTTGCAACAAGGTGGAATTCAGCACTGAACATGATAAGTAGGTACCTGGAGCAGCAACCTGCAATTTATGCAGCTCTAACATCCAAGGGAACTCCATAAAAGGGAAAAAGATGTTTCTTCATTGTCTGAAAGAGATCTTGCATCTGCTGAAGAATTGGTTGCTGTTTTAACACCACTTAAAATTGCAACAACAGCACTATGTGAGGAAAGTGTGCTAACCTTGTCAATGATTCTACCTCTTCAGCAACAAATGGTGAATTACATAACGAGGGAGGATGATGACTCAGCATTGATAAAGCAAGTGAAGAAAGAAGTTGTGGATGATTTCTCAACAAGATGCCAGGACACGTGTACCAAGAAAGATTTGACGGTGGCAACACTTCTTTATTTTATTTCTTTCCTTTTTTACCAAGAAAGATTTGACAGTGGCAATACTTCTTTACTTTACTTCTTTACTTTATTTCTTTACTTTCTTTACTCTACTTTTTCTTACTTTAAACCCTCTTTATGAGGGCCCCACTGAAAACCGCTGTGGCGAGTTGGGCTCCCTCATAAATATTATTATTAATATTATTATTATTATTATTATTATTATTATTGTTATTATTAACCACGCTTCAAATCAACACCATTCCTGAGTGATAAAGATAGATTAGATGTATACCATGAACTAACTGTGCAAGCTGTTTTTGCTCTAAGTTCTCTCAAGTCAAAAGCTGCTGTCAAGGTTGATGCAGCAGAAGTACCCCAGTCAGAGGCTACTCCAGGCATCCAACTCTACCTGATGAATACCATGATGACCTTCCCAGTCCTGCTAAGGAAATGAGGCAGGAAACTAAGGGGTCTGAATCAGTTAAGGATAAGCCAACTGCAATGTCAAGTCTCTTGGGAGACATTACATTACAAGAGTACAAAAGCAAAAGTCTGAACATGATATTTGCGAGACAGAGCTTTCTCAGTACAAGGAGCCATCCATAAATGCTACTGAAAATCCCTTAACTGGTGGTGTCAAACTGTGAAAGATACCCCTCATTAGCTATTATAGCAAAACAGGATCTATGCATTCCAGCTACTTCAGTTCCCTCAGAGAGAGTATTTTCTACAGCAGGTGATATCATTACTGCCCAAAGGTCTCAATTGAAATCAAAGCTTGTTGACACTAATTTTTCTTAAGAAAAATTGGAATCCTTAAGGTTGATTTAACTAATGCATTGCATTGTATTCATTACTCTTTTTCTGTTTCTGGAATGTGTCAGCATCAATATTATAACATTTGTTATTGCAGCCACTTTATTTTATACTTTATCATTCACAAAGTATTGAGTAACAGTTTTTAAAGAAGTGAATACAATATGAACTAATTTTTTTTTTACAATTAAACTTTTGTTGAGAGTTCAAAGCCAAGTAGAATTAAGAAAGATGATAACCATTTTTGTGGCATACTTTCATAAATTAAATTTACATAGTAAAAAAATCCACAAACACGGCATTTTTTTAATTTCATGTTGAAATTAACCACCACTTGAATTGCACAGGAAATTTGGAATGGGGCAATGTATAATAATTACAACACTAAACTCTCACATCACAATAATTTAACTATCACAATACAGGTTCAACTGTATAGCACTATTTCGATTCTGATCTTTGGCAGTAGTCACATGGACCTCTTGAGTGACAATGTTTTCTTTTCAATACTGAAAACAACTTAAGTCCTAACTTAACCAACCTATCCCAAAAAAATAACTCTTGCATGCATAGCATCCCTACATTTGTCATAGCACTTTTGTGATACTACAAGGGAAAAGAAAAAAAACTCTATAGAGTTCCTTTCACACTGTTTCTGATCTGCAACCGGTTGTTTACACCACCGTCCAACTTGTTTGTTTGTCTCTTTTTTTTTTTGCAGTAAATGTATGACTGAAATCCAGGGAAATCAATTTAGGTTCCAGTGAACCCTAAGCAAGGGTTCACAGTGCTGTCAACATGATTTGAAGTTGGTGGGTACCTCTGTAAAGCAGCCGCCACAGAGTGAAATGGAAAACAATTTCCCTCTTGTTAGCCTATTAGTTCCATTCAGAAAAACTGGCTTCAAATGGAGTTTTTGGTGTTGAACTCCCATTAATAATTTTTAAATATTAGTTTTCTTTGTGATAGTTTTTTAACTGATCATTTTATTTCTAATAAAATTCTTTCATTTGCCAACATGCAAACCTGCTGAGTTTCACACAAAAGTCCTCTGAAAGGACATGCTGTTTACTGGTGACCAAAATTTGAGTCAGTATATTCTTGAAAACTCAAAATATTTTTTTCTGGAAATGTTGTGTATGATAAGACAATAACAGTCATTTTTGTCAAAACTTGTCAAGCAACTTTTCAGTGTCCAGCTCCATTTAGTCACAGCTTGAAAGCTTCCAGAAAGTCACAGAAATATCCAGAATGATGGCAACTATGCAACATCATATAATTCTAAAAAACTTTCAACACGCAGTTGTCATGATATATGTATTACATCACTGTAATCACATGGTCTTTATTAAACATATCATGGTGTCAGAAGTAGTAGATCTCAAACAAAGTTTGAACTATAAAAGTCTAGCTTAAAATGAGTGCATTCAAGCCACCCTCAATGCTAAGTCTAAATGGAAATGTTACAGACAACTGGCGTAAGTGGAAACACTGATTTTAACTGTTCATGGAAGCTTCAGGATCGATGAAAAAACCAAGGAGCAATGAGTTGCCATATTTCTTCATCTTGTGAGAGGAGAAGCATTTGAAATTTACAGCACATTTTCATTATTGACTGCAGAGCAAAAGCTCCATGTCCTATTCAAGAATACCACACTTAAACAGCAAAAATTCTAAACCTGTGTACAGGAACCAACTGAAAGCATCAATCATTGTGTAACCAAGCTGCATACCAAAGCAAGCTCATGTGAATTTGGAGAGCTGTGTGAGAGCTGAATTCAAGATAGAATCATCTGTGGAATAGTCTGCCACACAACGAGAAAAGTTATTGCAAGGAACTGACATAAGTCTTCAGAAAGCCATCAATATGTGCAGAGTGTTGGACTTCTCAAAATGCAAAACAATATTGATCACCAAAGAATCAAATAGTGTAGATTACATAAATAAGAAAGCTACACCAAGTGGTAAATTCCTGCCAAAGGACAGAAAAGGAAAAGATCACCAGCCAAAGACAAACAGTGGACTCCCAAAAGCATGCAAGAGATGTGCAAGACTTGATCCACTGAGAAAATGCCCAGCTTTGTAAAAGTCTGTCAAAAATGGAAAAAATTGAATCAACTTTGCATTTCAATGTCTCTTGAAGAATGTTCATCTCATGAAAAGCGATCAAGCCGCTCAACCTGTTGTCAAAGACAAGCAATTGGAAGAATTATCAATCGGTCAAGTCCAAAAAGATGACCATGGACAAGAATGGAAAGCATCTCTTCAAGTGAACAACATCCTAGTATTTAAATTGGATACTGGAGCACAAGCAAATGTAATTCCATCAGATGTATTTAACTCACTCAAAGGAACACCAGAAGACAACCAAAGCAAAACTAATTTGGCTTCAGTGGATCTGAGATACCTGTACTAGAAGGCGCAAGGATGATTTGTAAGTGCAAAGACAAACATATTAATTCTGATTTCTTTGTTGTTGAGGCTGAGGGTCCACCCCTCCTCTTTGGATTAAGAGCATGTCAGGAACTGAGCTTAAGTTTGTCAGAACTGTTCACACAGCTGATGTTGCTACAGAGATTTCAATCCTTGATGACTTTAATGACCTATTTGAAGGCCTTGGAGAGTGTGAAGGGGAACATCACATTGAAATTAACCCAGAAGTTGAGTATGTCATCCATCTCATTAAAAAGGTTCTATTCACCCTTCTACCCAAGCTAAAGCAAGAGCTAAAGAGAGTGAAGCAGTTAGGTGTCCCAGAGAAAGTTGATCAGCCAACAGAATGGGTTAACTCCATTTTGATGTTGGAAAAGCCAGATGGAAATCTGAGAATCTGTCTTGATCCAAAAGATTTGAACCGAGCAGTGAAGAGAGAACACTTCCAACTCCCAACAGTTAACTGGTGAAAAAGTATTTGGCAAATTAGATGCCAAAGATGGCTTCTAGCATGTAAAGCTAGACCACCCTAGTTCTCTTCTTACAACCTTTAACACACAATTTGATCATTTCAAATTTAATTGGTTACCATTTGGCTTGAATTCCTAAAATGAAGTATTCCAGAGGAAAATGCAGCTTACTTTTGAAGGAATTGAAGGAACAGAAGTTGTATATGATGATCTTCTCATATTGAGCAAAGATGAAGAGAGCCATGATAATGCACTCAGAAATGTGCTTGACTGAGCCCAAGAGAAAGGTGTTAAGCTGAAGAAACAAAAGAGTGAAATCAAGATTCCCGCAGTTGTGTATATTGGTGACAAGATTACCCAAGATGGAATAAAACCTGATGACTCAAAGATTAAGGCAATCCTCAACTTGCCATCCCCACAAAACAAGAAGAATGTAGAGCCCCTACTAGGCATAGTAACCTACCTAAGTAAGTTTCTCCCAAACATGAGCACTTTAACTGAGCTACTTAGAGTGATAGTCAAGCAAGAGGTACATTGGCACTGGGAAGAACAACAACAAAAAGCTCCTAATGAAATTAAGAAGGTCCTAACCTCAAAACCAGCAACTATGATGTGAATGAGCCTGAGGAGCTTTCAGTAGATGCATTCCCATCAGGACTTGGAGCTGCCTTACTTCAAGATAATCAGCTTGTGGCATATGTGCCAATTGATTAAAAAACACTGACAATTTAAAAGTATTTGGATGTGCACCCTTTCATTAGTATCTGTATGGCAGAGAAATAGAAGTAGAATGTGATCACAAGCCACTAGAAGCAATATTCACCAAACCAATTGCAAAAGCACCACCTAGAATTCGACGCAATCTGCTTCAATTGCAGCACAACCACCTGAAAGTAAAGTGCGTCCCACAAAAACTAATGTTCATCACTGATGCGCTATCCAGAGCCCACCTGGAGACCACTTACACTAATCAAGGGATATCTGATGCTGAAACTGAAATGCAAATCCATCTCCTGGTAGCCAACCTTCCAATTTCGGTGCAAAAATCGAAAGAGTTTCAAGAAGCAACAAAAGCAGATCCAACCCTTCAGACAATTGCACAGCTGACCAAACAAGGATGGCCTGACCACAAACATAAAATACTTGCTGATGCAAGACCATACTGGAGTTTCAAAGAAAAAATCTATGACACTGACAAAATTCTCATCAAAAATCACAAAATGACTGTTCCAGAACAATTGAGACCAGAAATGCTTAAAAGAATTCATGAAAGCCACCTGGGGAATTGAATAGAGCAGACAAAGAGAGTGCAACATCCTGTACTGGCCAAACATGAATGCACAGATAACAGATCTGATTGCAAATTGCAGTTCATGCCTAAAACATAGAAAGGACAATACCAAAGAGCCACTGATACAGCATCAAGTCCCAGAAAGGCCCTGGCAAAAGATTGCCTGTGATCTATTCACCCTTGGTGGAAAGGACTATCTTCTAACTGTCAACTATTACTCAAAATGGGTAGAGATTGGCTTGCAACAGTTGTGAAGTCATCACCCAACTTAAATCCACCTTTGCACACTATGGGATACCTGATGTAGTCATTTCTGACAACAGTCCTCAGTTTTCAAGCTGGAAATTCAAATAATTCACAGATTGGTGGGGATTTAAACAAACCACTACAAGTCCCAAGCATCCACAAGTGAATGGACAAGTAGAAAAAGCCAGTGGAACAACCAAATCTGTTCTAGAGAAAGCTTATGAAGATGGTACCGATCTATAAATTGCCTTGCTGGAAAACAGAAATACTCTGATCACTGGACTGAGCTATTCTCAGGCTCAAATTTTCCTTAACAGAAGGCTGAAAACCAAACTTCCAACTACTACACAGCTTCTGTATGTAAGAATTTCAACAGATGCTAAGTTCCAGCTCTTAGCTCAACAGAAATCACAAAAGCCATTCTTTGAATGAGGAGCAAAGTCACTGCCTCCTGCAAAAACTAGTGATGCTGTTCGAATATAAACAAAAAATGGCAAAAAACCTTCCAAAGTTACAAAACTTGCTCGCACCCCTTGATCAGTAATTCTGATCTGCGGTGGAACTCTCTACAGACGAAACAGGAGAGAGAACATCAAGACTTCATAAGTTAACAAAGGCACCATCGCAAGTGCAAAAGGTGACAGAGAAATCACCAAGAGCACAGGGAGTGACAGAAACATCGTCAAGACCCCTCAAGTAGTCAGAACAAGATCTGGCCATACTATTTGGGTACCAAGACAAGATGACTTGGTATATTACTGGTATGACTGATAATTGTTGAAAAAATGCTAGGCTGAGTTGCTGAGTTGTTGTTGTCAGCTGAGAACACTAACTTTAAAACGATTTTTGTGTGGCTTACACGAAGTGTAAACCACACTATGTCATGATTGAAGATATTTATTCCTGGCTGGATTTGTCATGGTGAACAGAGCGCTTGTCACGTGGTTTACTATCGTCGAAGATAGGTTCCAGTCTATGCTTGGCTAAGTTACCTGAGCTTCAAAGCTTCAGAAAGTGACCATTTTGCAATGGTGGCTGTAACACGCTGTCGAAGATCGGTTTTTTATCTAGTTTTTCGTTCATCTTTGTTTCTTAGATTTCACATGCTGGCTTTCCTATAGTTGGCTTGTCTTCTAAGTGCAGATTACAGCATGGAGTTGTGCTCTCACAGGCCAACATTTCATGGTCTGGACCTTTAGTGCAGGTTGTGCCACATTGAAACTTATGAATAGGACTAAATGAATAGGAGCCTAGTGCTTTAATGTTAACTGAAATGTGATTAGTGTTATGTTTTCCAAGTTATGGCCAGAATTATTCAGACCTTAACATTTCATGACTTCCTTCAAGCTTAACAGTCTTCTAGATTCTCTTCATAATGGTTCAGATAAGCATTGGTATCTATACTTGGTAGCAATACATGTGTATTAGGCCTTTATTTGATAGACTACAACTCCTTTCCAGTTACTTGTTTGGTTTGGTAAATTCATCACAGTACTGACATACATGAAAAATTACACTTTTTTGATTGGCTGAAAATAACTAGGTGCCTTTTTCATTTATCATTAGTGAAGAAGTAATAACTCATGTACAAAATAATATAAACTAGGCTCAGCAATAAGAGATCACATTAAAAACTAATCAGATTTACACAAAGTAGTTTGTTCTGATTGATACATGCAGTAGCTGACAAAAATATACAAAAGCTGAGATACTTTTATGTATATTGATAAACACTAACAAAATTGCTTTCCTGAGTAAGAATTCAGCTGAAGGACAAATTTTGATGGCAAACTTCATTTAGTCAATACTGTCAAATTTATCTGCCATCAGTTTGTTGATTTCCTGAAAATGTGTATCTTTCATATATACATTATGAATAATTAATAGCATGATTTCTCATATGATGAGCACTTGAAAATTTTTTAAATACTTTAAACTGCACACACATTAGATAACCATCAGGTATCCTTGGAGACCCAGGGGTTCTAATCATATCTGTAGACCCCTTAAAAGCACAGTCTTAACAGATCAGTTCCATAACTGTCACAGTCATTCTGAATTTTGATTGTTACCAGAAGTTTAATCTTGTTCTGGCAAATGAGAGTGAAGCAAGTCTCACAAGTCCTCTTGTGGGCTCTAACACAGAGTGATACATGAAGTTCAGTTGCTTGCCATGTTTGTTTTGGACCTTTTTGTACGGTAGATTAGCACTTTGCATGATGATGCGAAGTCGACCATTTGCATGATGATATCAAGTTCACCTATTCATTTCTCCAAATAACTTGAATTTGGTAGACTCACTGGCATGAAATTACAATTTCAATAATAAGAAAACTTGAAAGTTTCTGGTAGTTTAAATCATATGATACCATCATGCACTTGCCTGTACATTGAACTCTGCTGTGTTTAAGTTGTGTCTCTGATTACTGTTCCTGAAATCTATCATGGTGACACTCTATCTCTATTGAACTTTCTGTTAAATAAAACCTCCAGGTCAAATTATAAATCTTATTGGGTTAAAAAATATTAGAAATGTAACTTCAGAGTACTTAACTCAACATATGATTCATTAAAATATTGCTTGTGTTCTGATCTTGTAATTGCACCAATCTTTTTTCTCTAGACTCTTCCATTTACAACCTCATATCTACCTATCTGAGCTAAATTTTTCTGTTCTTTATTGAAAATACAGTCCCACAAAACCTAAATACAATGATTATAGTAAAATTTTTGCTCTCAACTCACTGAAAGTTGAACTTTATGCCCTAATGGACTAAAGAAACCTACACTCAGCATTGTGTTACTTTACATGTATGTATTGTCCAAAATTAGTCATAAATTCAAACCAAATCAAGCTCCCAATGGCTTCTAGTGTAGATTGCATCATTTCCCAAATGTCCCTGCCCTTCTGCAAAGTTTTGTCCTTGTGTACTGGTACACAAAATGTCAAAAATATTCATATGAAATTCTTCCCTAGAGTTCATTTCACATCACTTGCCTTGGAAAAGACAATCAACCTACAAACTTCAGAAGTCAATTCCACTTCATTACATAAACATAATCATGACTGAATCTATCAGACCACTATGGGAGATTATGCTGATGTTTTTTTAGTTCCTAAAATCCTTGGGTTACATGTACAACCTTTATTGTCAAAATGAGACCTCCAATAACAAAGTTTGGCCAATAACTCTCATCTTCAGAATGAACATTTCAGGACTTTTGTATGCTATTTATCCTGTGTTATTGATGAACAGGATCGATATTGAAAACTATCTAATGGTTATCAGATAGTAGCTCTTCTAATTGAAACCCAATGAGATACCAGACACCAAGAAGCAGCTCAATTTTGTAAGCCACACATATACGCATTGCGGACCTATTTTTACATAATTCTTGGACAATGAACTGTGAACAATATTGATATTTGAATTGCTTGTATATTACTCTGCATAGTTGTTTAGAGGGGAGATGTCATTATATATGTCTTATCTCACTCTAACCACATGGTCTTTATTAAACATGGCAGAAGTCTGCAAAACTAATACAAGATAGTATCCTGTTAGTATCAAATTTCCATATGTACAAGTTCACAAATTTTGATGCCACAATCCAAACCTTCCTTTGCTTGGCCAAACCAGATCATATCATTTTCCATTTGTACATCACTTTTTTACTCACATTGTAATACATGATCTTTGTTTAGGGTTTTCTTATGCTTGCAATGGGTGAACTGGGTGAAATTAAAAATACACATGTGAATTCTACCAGTTTATTTTAATTGAGACTCTCATCTGCAGAAGTGTTGATGGATTTAGCCGCTCATGTTTACATAGATAATTGAATTAATCAATCCACCAATGAATTCTTACTGTACCCACAGCGTGTGTTTCCTATCAGATTGTAAACAATTGTTGAGTTACCCATTGCTTTACAAAAAATAATTAAAAGTCTCTCACTTACTCACATTCTAGCTAACCAGTAACCATGAGAACATGGTCTTCTTCACTTTTCACAGCAAATGCAGCCTTTGTTAATAAAAGTTTATGTGCTAAGTCTTCAAGGGCTGTTTTCATTATTCTCTCTGTATTTTTAGCTTCAAGATAGGATTTTTATGACAAAATTTTGAAACATCTTTGCAAAAAAGTTCCGAATATCATACATGTGTGTCATCAACAAGTACACTGTTTTGACAATTTTGATTTTCTAACTGGCAGTTGAAAAGAACTATAATTGTTGTTTTGATTGGTCCAAAAATCTTTAACGATTTTACTTCAACACAAAGTTGCTTGGAAATTATTTTGAGTAACTGATGATGTTTACTTCTATTTTGTGCATGATGAATTTACCAGAAATACACAAAACAAACACTGCCAGTGAAAGAATGAATCCAACAATCAAAGACCAAGGAATTTGAAAAATAAATAACAAGGTGAATATTTTGACATTGACTATTGTTTTCTTTGTTATTTATTTTTCTGTTCTAAAAACTTGACTTGAATGTGACAAAGTATACCTGGGAATTCACAACAAAATACCTGCAGATGCCAGGTCTTAATGAAAGCACTGGCTTCAAGGCATTGAAAGTTGACTGTCAGTGTTAATTTGGCAATCTAAAGTCCAAAACTGTTATGAGTGGTTAAATCTTCTTACCAACTTGGTCCATTAAAAGTACATGTCTCCTCAAGCTACCTTTCCAACAGTCATTTACTACAAGCCCACTAGCACTTTCACTACAATGTATATGTGACAATGCAATAGAGCATGGAAGGAACAACACTAATGTAAACTGGTTCTGGTGTGAATTGACATGGGAAAATACACCACACAAAACCCAAGACTTCTTACTTTTGTTGGTCCTTTGACTTGAGAAATCCATCAAGCACCATCTGTTTTCTGCCATCATGAGAATTTGGTCTCTTTCTTTTCCTGTCCACTTTGGCTTGTTTTTCATTCTCACCACTGTTGTGCATTTCGAAGGCAGTGAAAACTTTCCGCATGGCTGTGGAAAGAGCTGCAGTATCTAAGTCTTCTCTTGTTATCCACCTTATTTTGCTTTTTTCTTGGGAGGTTTGAAGCAAATGCTTGATTTCAGGGTGCTCATATGAAAACACCATGTACTTATGATGAACGTGCGAGAATTTATGAGAAACCTCTGCTATTCTTTTTTGAGTCCTCTGTTTGAGGGTGATACCCAGGTTGTTTTCCAAGAAGTTACAAAGGGTAGTAAACATGTAAGCATCAGATTGATTTGATTCAACAGCAACATTAGGGAAATCCCACAAGCCTGCTAAAAGTCCTGTTTTGGGTCTCTGAGTCAACAGAAAATGAGATCCCACCTCCATGTCATGTTTAATAACAACAACAGCCAAAGTCTCCTCCTTAGGTTGTTTCCGTTTAGGTTTCTGTGGGTAATTGCAAACACCGAGGGAGGGCTTCCACAGTGAAGATGGTAGGCAAAGGATACATTCTTCAATGTCAACATGTTTATCAACTTTTATGCCATTGCTGGATGTTAGTCCTTTTTCTCTATGCAGAATGGATACTGGAGAGTCCTGTTTCACTACTTGCTTTAAAGCACTACAATCCCTTTGCAGAGGGCATACATGACACCGTGGAGCTTGAGGTGTACACAGTGTTGCTCCAAATTCCATTAAAGCCTGATTAAACTCACCAGGTCTATCTTCAGGAACAAGTTTATGAGAAAGCTCCCAAAACTTCCGCTCAGCTTGAGTACTGGAACTTACAGCACCAATACCACAAAGCCTTGATAAAACTCTAATCACATTTCCATCAACTATTCCAGTGCACTCACCAAATGAAATGGAAGCAATAGCGCCTGCAGTGTATTTACCAACTCCTGGTAGCTCTTTCAGTAGTTCAGATGCTGTGGAAGGTATGTTTCCTTTCATTTTCTCTACAACCTGTAAGGCATAAAATGAATTTTAGAGCACGTAATACTGATGGTATCTTTCAGGTCAATTTTTTCTAATGCATTTTTCCTCTTAATCAACTGTCATCATCCATTTCTGTAATTATATGGCCTTTCAGCAAGCTGCAACATAAATGGTTGGTTTCATATTTTCAGAACCTACTTTAACCAGTCAGTCAAACCTTTCAATTTTTCTTGATATCATGACTCGAAAGCCTGCTTTCATCTTGTAGGGCTAATTTTTATAAATTGTTCTCCATTAGTCACTTTCTGTTCACTTAGACCCATAATTGGCTTCCATTCATGAATGGTGTACTGACTATAGTCTTCCTTTTCAGAGTGATTCAATCAACAGGTATTTAAAATTTGGTAGATTTTGGTTTTAACCCAGAAGCCAATGTCTTGTGCATAAAAAAAGGAGTTAAGGATGCATAATAAACTAAGAACAAATTTTAATAAAAAGATGCACAATAGGGCAGTGTCATAGAAGACAGTATAGATAATCAAAAACCAAAGCAAATGGAAGGCTCCTTGGAGCTACTTCATGGTGTGTTTTAATTATTCAATCGAGTCATGAGAACTTTAACCCCTTTGCAATCTCCTTCGAATAATGTTTGACATACCCTTAATTAAAAGACCAGTTAATTTAATATTAATTTTAAACATGTTGGCCTTGGCAACAAAAACCATATGCACAATATCAACAGACAAAAGATCCCTCCAAGACAACATTTGGTTAAAAGTCAGATAAATCAAAATATTTCAACCTGTAATGTTGGGACTGCTGTCATTGTCGATTTTAAGACTTTGATGCCCCAATCAGATTGCCACATTAAGTATGTGAGAAACATACCCTTATGGGGCAATCTGATTGATGTGAGATACATACCCTTATGCAGCGATCTGATCGGTGGGAGCAACACGCCACTCTACACGCTAACACAGAGTTTTTTTTTTTGGAAAAAATAACTCAAAAATATTCTGCGCGAATATTTCGTAAATGTTTGTGGATCAATTGTTAAGTAACTTCTGAAGCATACAGCCTACCCGCTTACAATGACCTTTTTTTACAATTTTGTCTAGGAAAAAAAGGCAAACTTTTAAATAAGTTTAGAGTCTGACCTTTTTAGCTCCATCGTGGAGTCTCTTTGCTCGCGAATAGTAACCAAGTCCTGACCACATCTCGTTCACTTCTTCCAAACTCGCACGCGACAAATGTTCAACAGTCGGCCATTTCTCCATCCAGCGAATGTAATACTCCTTTACGGTGGCGACCTGTGTTTGTTGCAGCATAACTTCAGAGACCCACACAGCATATGCACGCCTATTTAGATCAGGTTGAGACGCCAACTCTCTCCAGGGAAGCTTTCTGCAATTCTTGTCGTACCATGTCAGCAGATTAGCTCGAATTCGCTGGATTTCATCTACAGTGAAATCATGCGTGTGATCTTCTGATCCAACAAGCTCCACACATTTGTTCTTGGATTCTGTTTCTTTCCTAAATTTGCTCATTCTTTAGTTAGTCTTATCGCACAAGACGTCCACAATACTCGCAGATAGTTCAATGTGCTGGTGACTTTGGCGCGAACCAACCTAAACGAAATGCTACGTCACAGCTAGGCGGTCAATAACGCGGGCTCAAGCACTCGAGGCTGAAAATTCAGCGAACTTTGTGGAGAAGACAAGAAGCTACGCGCGTACGAAGCCTATGTTCCGGCCGGACTTGCAATCGAGATGGAACGAATTAAAGGCCTTGCAGCTTTTAGCAAAATCGCTACCGAGTGCTATGGAGATTAAGACTTTGGAACAAGTTGATGCCATGACAAATTGGAAATACTAAAATCGCTAGATGAAATGCAGGGCCAAGCGTTAAGTACCGCAACTAAGTCAACAGAAAAGGAATAGTCACTTTGTGACCATTTTTGTGTGTGACTTTTTTTGACTGTGTTCCAACGCCGCAGAATAATAAGCGCATCCCTCGGGCGTTCTACAAAATCAGTGCTAAATAACATCCTGCGTTTATCAAACTTCGGGTTGCAAAATTCATCAAATTTTTACGCTGCGATTCAGATCTTTCTCAGCCTGCGCGAGCCAAATTCCTCTATTTTCCATTTCTGTGTCAAGTTTTGCCTCACAGTCGCTCACTAGATATTTGCATTTGAAGGCGATGATCTTTTTTTACAAGGTTTTCTCCAGCTTCCATCTGATAACAAACCTCTAAAGTTTTCTGCCCTGGAACGATATACCACAGAGGGCATTTTATGGATCGCAAGTTCTTCGACTGATTCAAATTGAAGATATATGGCAGTGACTTTCATAATTTTTTTTAGACGGTTAAGAATATATGAAGGTCATATATTTGAACTGCGGATAAAGACATGAATGAAAGTGATCTTCGCAGTGATGTGCACTACTTAGGCAGTAGTGAAAATAAGGCCTGAAAAAAAAAGTCAGGCCTGTACGGGATTTGAACCCATGACCTCTGCGATACCGGTGCAGCGCTCTACCAACTGAGCTAACAAGCCAACTGGGAGCTGGTCATGATGGTGGTTCTAAATAAACCCGTGAAGTGATGAATAGACGGTTAAGAATATATGAAGGTCATATATTTGAACTGCGGATAAAGACATGAATGAAAGTGATCTTCGCAGTGATGTGCACTACTTAGGCAGTAGTGAAAATAAGGCCTGAAAAAAAGTCAGGCCTGTACGGGATTTGAACCCATGACCTCTGCGATACCGGTGCAGCGCTCTACCAACTGAGCTAACAAGCCAACTGGGAGCTGGTCATGATGGTGGTTCTAAATAAACCCGTGAAGTGATGAATAGACGGTTAAGAATATATGAAGGTCATATATTTGAACTGCGGATAAAGACATGAATGAAAGTGATCTTCGCAGTGATGTGCACTACTTAGGCAGTAGTGAAAATAAGGCCTGAAAAAAAAAGTCAGGCCTGTACGGGATTTGAACCCATGACCTCTGCGATACCGGTGCAGCGCTCTACCAACTGAGCTAACAAGCCAACTGGGAGCTGGTCATGATGGTGGTTCTAAATAAACCCGTGAAGTGATGAATAGACGGTTAAGAATATATGAAGGTCATATATTTGAATTCATGTCTTTATCCGCATGACCAGCTCCCAGTTGGCTTGTTAGCTCAGTTGGTAGAGCGCTGCACCGGTATCGCAGAGGTCATGGGTTCAAATCCCGTACAGGCCTGACTTTTTTTCAGGCCCTATTTTCACTACTGCCTAAGTAGTGCACATCACTGCGAAGATCACTTTCATTCATATAATTTTTTTTGTTAGGAAAGTATGGTTTTTTCGTCCGCTAAAGTAATCTACCGATAGATCCGATTGCCAATGTTTACATTGAATTACGTTAACAATTGAAGCGATTCACAGCGTTAGGTTCATGCCTTAACTAAATATTTTTAAACATTTTCGCTGAAATTGCATCTTAAAACTACGTCATGGAACGCAAGTTCTTCACTCTAACGGTCACAAGATGGGGCACGCTTCACGGTAACGAATGGAAATGTACGAAACGTCACAGCACGTGAAGAATGCATGAACAAATACCTCACAGTGGTGCTCTAATGGTTGGTTGATGTGAACTTTATACATAGGGGTAGGATTACTAAATTAAGAGGTTCTCCTCTGTAAAATATCATATACTTTGGCTGAAAACAAAATTTAAGGGGCGACATATCAAAAAATATTTACTAATTTCTTCATGGGATTTGTCGATCAAACATACAACAAATTTATATTTGATGTTGTTACACTATAAGATCTCAAAACAGCCTTTTCATTCCCCACTTGTATGAGGCGTGGAAGGGAGAAGTTATCAACTGTTGAACTGTTGGTGAACAGTCAACTTTTTAGGATGTCACGCAACACTCCCTCCCTACACCGAGGGAAACTTTCTGTTGGGGTGCGCCTTGCGTGACATCTCAAAAATCATAGTGTTGATTGGTCAGCTGGTCCTCACAAGTCGCTCTCTGCTATGATTGGTGAAAATGTCGCTAGGGGGTTCTAGGCGCATTAACAGTGCCCCGCTCCCTTTCACATTTGTTACTTGATCTTTGAACTACCTCAGCTGAATTTCTGCATTGTGGACTACAAAGGAGACGTTTCGTAAATTTTCTAGTTCTTAAGCTCCTTATTGAGCGAGTTTTCATTTGAAATGGCAGAAGAGATTCCAAATACTGAAAGGGTATTTTTCGTCTCGATTTCTAGCCATTTACTGTTTGCACTGTGCTTAATGGTCCTCACGTCTTGATCTGTTTTGTAGGTGGAGAAAGTTGGCGACTTGACCGTGTATGTTGTGGTACGTTTGCTTTTTGCCTGATATAATTGCGTTTTTAGCGCTTATTTAAGTCTGAACGCATCGCATAGGCTGTTTATATTCGCGATCGGGAGCAGTGTGTTATTATTTTTAAATGATAATTTAAGTATACATGTAGTTTCAATTCTCCTCTGCTAATAAATTGAGGTCAAGCTTACGTACAGTTGTTTGATTCTCAGGGCGAAGATTCCAAGGATAAAAAAGACGAGAAGGAAAACATCAAAAAGAAGGAGGTCATGATAACATTTCATGATGTTGGAATGAACCGTAAGTCCTGTTACGTGGAAGAAATGTCCATAATGTGTGTCATGCTTTGCTTTGATGAACAGCACAATGGAAAGAAGGCCACCTTGCTCGCAATATGCGTTGTTGTTGTCGCTCCCGAAGCAAAATGTTTTGGGACTACTGTTGGTGATAGTCGAGCACCGCTTTTTTGGATTTTAAACGTAATCGTAAGGTATCGAGATTTAAATGTACTTCTAAAGGTGTTGTATCGTGGAAAGGGCATGGCGAGGCAACTAGGTGTTTATCATCTTTCCTCTGGTTTGTGGCTCTTCAGCAGACTTGACTTTACTGGTATTTAGCATGCATAGATCAGTGGATGGTCTGATTTTGAGCCCATGGGCTTTCCTGCCCTTTTTATGGCAAGGACTTAATGTAAAATTGTCATGCCGTCATGTTCTTGGTAAACGTCAATTTCCATAAATGGAGGTGTGTTGGAAGGTGTGTTGAAAGCACAGGCTCTTCTTAATAAACGGATTTAACACTAGTCATGTAGATATTGTGCTTAAACCCAGGACAGAAATGCTTTTGATGGTGAAAACGTCTACTTGTATTGGAATCATGCATGAAGTGTTTTCTTTAAAGTATACTTTTGTCTCACGTCAAAATAATTGTCATAGAGTAGTGGGCTGAGACACAAAACTAAAATTTTGCACAATATTTTTGATGAGTGGTAAGGAAAGATGGTGTGTATCAGAGGAAAGAGAGAATAGAGACGTACATTGCAACCTCAAACATTCCTAGTGAAAGCAGATATTGTGTGTTTTTGAAGTGCAATCAAGGGTGTAATATGAATTATTGAGATGATCACTAAAGGTTTAAATGATATTTGTTGAGGTATGATATTGTTTGAAAAGCTGCCAATGCAAAACATGTGAAAAGCTTTACATGGTTCTTCAAACTTCAGCTTATATAAAGGCACCTGAATACACATTGGAAACTATTGCAATATTCTGTTTTCTCTCACTGATAAAATGTAGTCTGTCATTTTAGCAGACAATATCAGTTTGCTTTTTGACACAGTGACAGTAGTGAGACAGTATTTTTTTTTTAGTAACTGAGTCATTTACTCAGTTGAGTTAGAGTCTGTGAAAACTTTGAATTTAAGTTGTTGAAATGATTATTTGACAACAGCTCTTAAAAAGGTATCGCAACCATTACTCAAGACTATACAAATTCAGAGCAGTCAAGTCTTGCGCATTGAGCTTTAGACTCTTGCAAATGAATTCAATCTTATGCTCTCATGCTGAAACTATTGTTTCTTGTACATGTAAGGTTTGGAATAACAGATGGCATATTACTGCTTTAGTACTTACATGTATGAAACTAATCATCCTTTTCAATATAATTTACTCCTTGCTCCCATTGCACTTGCTACAAACATTTTCCAGTAGTAGGAGTTCTCATTTAGGATAAAGGAATGCAAGTGTTGCCTATTTAAATTTTTTTCATGATTTTCTGGGGAAGTATGCTCCTATTTCATATCAGGAGGGTGAAGAGCACAGCATCACAATCAAATGTTTAAGAGGTGGAAAATTTGACAGCAAATCAACTTGCAAGCTCTGCAAATTGTATATAATTGAGGTAATAGGGTTAAAAAGGGTCCAGATCAATGGGTACAGCAAACTGCCTACTTAGTCAACATACTGTTCATGTAGATTTTTAATCACAAATGCTCAATTACCTGAACTAAAGGATGCATCAATGTATTTAACATATATCTACAATTGAGCTTAAATTGCAAGTGTAATGTCACAGTTATAAGCAAAAATTTACATTTTCAGATAAAACATGCTTTGAAAGGTTCTTCCAACATGAAGATATTGTCCACCTACTGGATCGCTTTGTTATTTACCATGTGGATGCCCCAGGACAGGTATCAAAGTGACTATTATGAATATTTTAGAGAACAATATACCTAGTTACACTGTCAGATAATCTCAAACTTCCTTCATCTCAAACTTAGCTTTTGATAAGAAATAAATGTCTCTTGGCAAACATACTTATATAAGAATGTCAGCTGTTGCATAAAATATGAAAATGGCATTGATTAGAGAAGAGGTCAAGTGGGTAACGGTCAATTAATGCTTGCCACCACTGAGAGTCAAATTGCCACTGATAGCTATTTCACTTCAACATTGTGTATAGCCTGCTGTATGAAACTTATAGCAAATGAAAACTAATATGTTAATATATATGTATCACCAAAAGAGAAAGGGACTCAGAAGTTGTGTAGCCTCTCAATTATGGCACATTAACTTTTAAATGAAATAAAACATGTTGATTTCATGAAGACTGTTTTGAGTTTGCATACAATAAAACCAGAGTGATTTTTGCTGATGTGTATGAAATTGTGTGAAACTAAGATCAAGGCTAAGAAGTAGTGGAGAATTGCGGCAAAAAGCATGCACAAATACAGTGAAGTTAACAAAAATGGACATGGCATCTTTTTTTGTTTTAAGGACAAAGAATGTCAATGTGACCCGTAACACGAGTTTTGTTCTTAAGAACACAATTCATAACAGGAAACTTCCTTAAGCTTGTACTTTAAAGTGAAGCTTATTCAAGACATGATTGAAATAAATTAAAGTGAATCCACAAACAACTTCAACTTCAAAAAATATTTCATCAATCCAAGAGGGCTCCAAGATGTCACTGAGATATCTGATTCACACATTGTTTAATGATGATGTAGTTGTTACAGCTGTTTTAACCTTGACTCGAAAGGTTGTCAGTCACCATCTCCACTATCTATAGGGACTAAGCAAAAGTCAGGTCAATTGTAACCTCATTTCAACCTTTTCTTTTCATCAATTCTTGCTTCATTCCAATGATAGAACATAAATTTGCATAAACTACACTGCACATAATGCATTCATTTTTAAATAAATTATTCACTGTTGGAGGAGAATTTATTTCCCAGAGCTGAAACTCTCAGGGTGGAACCTAACAGCAGTAGAAGTTAAGGGAGATATTGTTTTTGTAATTAAATGAAAGTACCAGATACCATTTTCAGAATTTGAAGTTGCCACTATTTTAATGGACCCCAATAGTGACTGTTAAAGTAGGACAATTCAAAGAAGTTGCTGAGAAAGTTTCTGACTGATTAGGCCATCCCTTAAAAGAAAAATGATAGCATATATCTCAGGAAAAGTCTTGCTTTGTAGATTAGTTTTTATGTTTAAAAATTAAATGTAGTCTTATGTACTTTCTCTTCTCTGCTTTCTTGTAAAAGTTGAGTTGCTATCATAATTATAGTAACCTTAAAAAGTAAATTTTTACAGGGTGTTAATCATGCCCATCATATTTTTCAGGAAAGTAAGGCAGAAAACCTGGCACCTGAGTAAGTACATCAATTTTTTTTTTTGTATTACAAAGAGTTAAACTAACCAGATGAAAGGTAATGAAGATGCGCACTGACATGCAAAAGTTAGCTCTCACAGCAAATTGACTAGTTTGTGGTGGAATTGTTGGGAAGAGCTCTCCAAATAAATCTCTGCTGAAAAGAGCTTTTTACATTTTTTTGTTGTCCCAAATGATATCTAACTCGTGAATTATGTTGTATAACCATTATATTTTTTTGTGTACAATTATAGTAACATAGTAAAGTTATTTAACTTTTGAGCTACGTAATATTTTGTACAAAAGTTGTTAGCTTTTAGTTTACCAACTGAATGTAGGTGTCTTACTAAGGCAAGTTAACCCTACAAGCAAACAAGAGTTTATTCAACCGGTCATGTATGTTGTAGAGTTAGAGTGGATGGGAGGAGCAGGGAAATTTGAGAAGATGCCTGCCTGTGAGCAGCATTGTCTACACTCTTATCAACAACAGCAAATTAGCCAGTCAGATTGGGACTTGATTGCCAATTGTGGTATAATATAATTTTCACTAAGAAAATAATGAGCACTTGTGATTTTTTCCTCTTATTTTCAGCTATCAGTACCCATCCATAACAAAACTAGCAGAGATGGCCGGTAATGTGATTGACCACTTCAAGTAAGTTTAACCCTCTGTATGAATTTTGAGTTGGTGCATCCAAATGACAATATAAGAATCATTTCTTTTGTGAGGAGACCCACAAATTTTGAGGGAAAGGTCTCATCTTGAGGCAAGAGACTTATGTCTTGAGAATAAATGAAGCCACAGCCTGAAAATGAATCTCAAGCCATGTCCAGTGCAGAATGACTGGGGGTTCTGTTTTACTGCAAAACAAAGTTCTTGTCACAGCAGTGTCCAGTTGTGATGTAATACAAGGTTATATAGCGGGCCATAAAAAAGTTTTAATTCAGCCAAGTTTATAAATTCCCCATCAGTGAACAAAGCAAAAATGGGAGGTTGGTTGTGATTGACCTTTACATCTTGTCATACCTTTTAACTTGTAGAATATGTTTTGTGGTACTGCATTTTAGTAATTGCTGGTGAATTAGGGTTGGTGGGATTGTCCTCAAACTGTGGTGACAGAGGGGGCAAGTTTGTTGTTTCATTGGGTATTCCTGGTGAAGGGATTGGGAGACTGATGGTTTTCTGAAGTTATTGTCTGTTGTCTGACATGGCAAAGACATGATCTATACATGGCATTTCCAGCTCAGAGAGGCTTTGGGCTCTTTGTTTAGGGACTAAGACAATGCACTCTTGACTAGAGTAGACGTCAAGATGTGACAGTTGTCTACATTGTGCATCTATGGTTGCAGCTACTTTGTCCACAGAAATTACCATGATGAACTGGTCATCTATATGCATTCCAGCTTGTCTTATACATGTATTTCCTACATGGTTTTCAGCTCTGTAAGGCAACAGACCACATTCAATTTGTTCAAATTTGGGGTCTTTCCATTTTTGAAAAAGTTTGTTTATGCACACAGGTATTTTTTTCCTTCTTTCAGCTTGAGTGATGTAGTTTGTTTTGGAGTTGGAGCTGGAGCAAATGTTCTCACAGAATTGGCAGTAAGTTATTTTCTTGCTCTTCAAATCCAATAGAAACAGTGATGTGTTTACTTATAAAAATATTTTAGAAGGGGGCAAAACTGATATTATAATTTGTTTTTATTCAAACAGGTATCAAAATGGGGAGAGAAAGTTGCAGGACTAGTTGTGGTTGAACCAGGCATTTCTGCTGCAAGCTTCAAAGAATGGGGTGCAGGAAAGGTAAGTTTGGGTCAAGCAAACTACTTGACCTTCAGCCCATTCACCAAGTAGATTGTAAGAATAGAAGCCAGTCTGTCTACTGACATATTTGATAAGGCATTGATTCATTTGCAATGTCTGAAGTTGATTTTAAAAATAGAGAAGCCCTGACTGTGCTCTGTTCTGTTGTAAAGTACGCAGGAAGCAGCTAGAGCATGAAAGAAGTGTAGGGGGAACAACAGTGTCATCTGCATGCTCTATACTCTCATAAAGTACACTACAGTAAGCCAATCAGAATCCCTGTTAGAATGGTTCAAATCTGATTGGCTGTACAAGACTAAAGCCGTCAAAAATGTTAAACCATCAAAGTTCAAAAACCATCAAAGTTCAAAAACCATCAAAGTTCAAAAACCATCAGAGTTCATATTCTCTAATAGTTTACAAATTAAAATAGTTCAGCATGTCGAATTCAACACTTTCCTGAAGTTTTTTAGTTTCTTATACAGAATCTGAAAGTGAAATGTTCAGTGAAACTCAGCCCAATCATGGCTCACAAAAATACAAAAGTTATTTCACATGACAAGTAGAAAACAAACTGTTCAAGGCGAGTGTTTTTATGAATGAATGACAGCCGAATTCACCAGGATGTAAAGATCGCTTGGAATGACAGTGCCGTAAAACTCGGCTGAAGTGACTGACTGATGTGGCCTTCCACTCAACACATCAGAAAGGTTATCAGAGCAAGCTCTTATTTTTCCACTTGAAGGGTAGTCGATTTAGTTCCTGAGGCTTGCTCCACCGCAATGACCAAAGATTACCATCATGAGCTAGCCATGATAGACTTCAGTATGATTGTAGTTGCTCTGACACACCATCATGATTAGTTTGAATTTTAACAGTTATGCCAGGTTATATTTTTTATAAATATATATTGTTTTTTAGCACAAAACTTTATATACCATACAAGTGTTAGCTGTATTTGATTTTTATTACTGAACGTAAACTTACAATCTAACTGAACATGAAAACCCTTAAAACTCAGACTGTCCATTTTGTTTTATCTCTAAGGATTTTTTTTCTCTGCTCACATTGCAGTAACACAAATTACTTCACCTGGCATTTTTGTAAACCCTCTCTCACGTATTCCAAAATTTCACTTTTGATTAACAAAAGAAAAGCTAGAAAGAAGTCCCAGAAAAGTTGGACATACTACAATTTGGCAGATGGCATGACAGCTTTAGCTCAGTTCTATGCTCTATACTCTCACAGAGCATGCTCTTTTAACCAATGACAGCACACGTTATATCCAAACTTTATTATAAATATGAATAAGCACCCTGGTTGGGTATTAAATCGTGCTTATCAAGAAACTATTAACCTGTAGTTAATCTGCTGTTGTTGTAGCTTAAAAAGATATAAATAAAGTGACAACAGAAGCAGGTTTTTCTTGTACCCCTACTATTTGAGAAAGTGGGGGAGGAGGGGGGGTCAGTGCTTATTGAAGAAGGAAACTTATTTAGCATTATGGTCTTGGGCTTGGGGGCTTATGGCGTCTGTGTGGTAATTACTAAAACAATTGTTTATCTCAGTGTTGGTGAAGAAGGTGGGTATTTACCGAGCAGCAAAATGGTAAATAAGACATCCACCACAATTCACCTCCACTTTGATGAGTAACTATTCACCACTTAAAGCTGTTACAGATTCCCTGAATCTCATCTAGCATAATTACAGAAGGTATATTTCATTACTTTTAAGTTTAGAGCACATCAACTAGACAAGAAAGGATTTACAGAAGATACTATCAAATACCTCATGTGGCACCATTTTGAGAGGGTATGTGATTGATTATGTTTTATCAACAGCTTCAGAGTCTAACAACTCCATTCATCTGTAATTTGACTGTCTCTTGAAATCACAGTTCCCAAAACAAGATTCATTTGAATTGAAATTGGAAATCCACTTCATAATACTTGAAAAAGACACGAAGTTAATTTACCCCAAATAGAAGGGATTTCATAATTTTTCTAGTTGTATGGTGGGATGCGCAAAAATACGACAGGCCTTGTCTTGTAACCAGTAACCTTGCTATTAACTTTACAATGCAGCCATATCAACACAAGACCTTGGTTCCAATGTTACACAACACTCTTTAGCTACAACAATTATTGCAATGCCTTTCTTACCTAAATAGTTTTCTTGGTCTTTCTTTTATCTAATCTGTTTAGACTTTCATACTGATTTTTTTTAAATAACATCCACTGTGGCACTTTTTACCTCTGTTGTGATAAAGACTTTAATCTGGTTTCACACAAAGAAAGAAGCCAAACACATGAAAAACTTTTTAGCCACTTTGTCTTTAGATTATGTATGATAATTTGCTAGCAAGAAATTTTCTCAAGGTAACAGTTTGGTTCCCCTATTCCCGATTCTCTGTTGTTTAGCGAGAAAGATGATAAGGAAGCTGACTGAAATGAAAATCATGGAGTTGAGCAGTTGTCTTGTGTTTAGATGAAATTCCACAAATTTCTTCTTCAGTTGGTTGTAGGCGGTAGTCATAACCTTTTGTGTGTAACAGGTAGATGTAGATGTTGCAATTTAGCATGAAAGAGATATCATCTTGTTCTTTTACTGAATTACTGCAAAGTAAATCATCATGAGGGTTAAATGATTTTGCTTTCAGGTTTACAGCTTTAAATTTTTACTTCTATAATGATAGGACTCTGGGAAGCCAAAAGTGGAGTTGGAAGATCAATTTATGAAGGATGTTAAAGAGCACATGAATCCACATAATGTGGCAGCATTCATTAAGGCCTACAATAGGTAAGAAAGGTTTTCATTATGGTCATTCTTCACTTCCTTTGGGAAATTATTGATTTCCCCCTTAATTTCCATTTTCTTAAATGTATAGCAGATCAGTTGCTGTATGTAATATTTTACCAGCACTTTACATTATGAATCCTGGCCACATTTCTATTTAGCATAGTTTTAGCTATTAAACAAGTCTTAAGGCTGAGGAACAATACTAACCAAATGCATAATACGCTGAAACCAAATGGAAACATACCTACAGAATTCAATTATATTTTTAGCAGCCAGGGGCCCTGTTGTGTGACTTGTGAGAAGTCAACAACTCAACAAATGAAGCACAAAGTGAAGATTGAAAAATATTTCATTAAAAAAAGACTCAACAGAACTGTGGTCAGCATTTGACATAGGGAAAATTACACTGAATGATGAAGGGAACAAATTCATAAGTTGTGGAAGTGTCTCCTTTTTAAACTCATGAATTGCGCACATGCGCAAGAGCGAGTTGTAGATACGATGTGGGGAATGGCACTCGTTCGCTCGCTCGCTCACTTGATTGGTCGATTCCTGTAAACTTTTTTCGATTTTAGGCTTTTGAGTGCATTTGATAGTTTTTGGCGAGCAATAAACAAACAAAATGGCAACCTTTGTTGCTAAGAATAGTGGTGGGGTGACAAAGAAGCCAATGATAATCTTAAAATAATTTTTTTTTTCGTTTTAGTTTCAACAAGCGGCGCAAGGATTCATACTGAAATAACAGAACAACCTTCGTTTTTCATAAAATTGTAATTTACAATCCTCGAACTTGAAAACAATCCGAAGATTCAATGAAAATATCACTTACTGCGAAGCGCTCGGAGTTTACAGATGTTCAAAGGCTTTTTCTGTTACGGCATGAGATTGAGGACAAAATTGATCATTACGTTTCGTATCGGGTGTTTTTCCTGTGAGAAACAACAGAAGATGCCGGCGACTAACGAAATTACAAGTTAACACGAAAATCAAATAACACCTAAACAAACAATTTTAGCTACCGATTTTCAGTGAATTTTAAAGAACAATTTTCTTTTAAGTTTCAAGACAATTTGAAGATTCAAAATACATGTTACGTACTAAAATGCGAAAGTTATACACCACAAAATTGATAAATAGGCCTGAAATGAAATTCTATCTTGTTATTGATTATACGTTCCCTAGCATGTGGCTAAAATCTACCCAGGCGGAGATCCAAAATGACGGTGGCAGTCTTGTGTTAGTTATATCACTCAAAACCCCTTCCCGTTTGTCTCATTTGATAAAGAGGGAATCGTTAATGTTTTCATTAAGTATAGAAAGTATTGCCTTGATTTTCTAATATTTCCAATGATAGACAGTAAATTTCACTTTTCACGCGCATTTACTTCCAACCTTTTCTTTTGAACCAGAAACAGAAATGATATACGTTTAAAACACATTACATCATCCACCCTTGTCCAATGCAATAGCGTGATCATTTCAATTGTAATTCCTTCTTATCCCGACGTTACTTTGTTTCTTTGCTACATTAGCGAACACTGAACAACTGCTCGTACTCTAGATATGACAATCAACCACAAAATTCCCTAAACCTGATAACATTAAACATAATCCAAAAAATCATGTGTCAATTCACAAGTTTGCTCACAGAGCACTTTGATTGAGATTGTTTATAAAATGTTTAATAAAACAATTATTGAATTCACTCTTTGCATGATATCATGAATTTTCAAACCTTGTGTCTATGTTATCAACCTCAGGCTTCAGCAGAGAACTCAGACCTTGGCATTAATGATTCATGGTATCATGCCCAACTTCACAGCAACAGCATTATCTTGGGAAGATTTATGCTTTTTATATGAAACTAAGCAAACTAAAACTATAGACAACAAGGAAAATTTATAGTGCTCTCCACCCTTGGTCTGCCCAAAATTGTCCAATTGAGAAGGTATGGGACCACAACCTTAAATTTTTTTTCAGTTTTTTGAAGATGAAATTGTCAAAATTGAATATTACCTGGAGGACTGTGCTGAAAATCTTCATTAGCTTCACCTTTGTGCATGTGCCAAACCATTTGAGTATTACTAAATTGGTTTGGATTTAGAGAAGTTTCTCTACAAAATTTCATTTTGAACACACCCCTTAATTCTACGAGATTCCAAAAGTTCCATGGCACTGAGCAAATTGCAAGTCTTCTTAGATAATGTGTAGAATCATTAAATCACATGTGAAATTTCAAGTGTTTCCAACAAATGTGTTAGTAAATAATTATATTTAATTAACGATTTAATACAACATTTACTGAATTTAGGCTCATGTGCCACCTTGAAGAGACCTAAGGTGTGTACTGTATGCAGTTTCTCTCCAAAAGATCATTCTACAGAAAATCACCACTTTTACTAAAACTACACTTCAGGTAGTCAGTTCTTGGCGATCAAAATTTGAGTTTCTGAGCACAAGCATATTACAGAGACAGGCAAATGACATTACTAATGAGCTTGTACATTAAGAGCATGGATCCTGGACACGCAAGGGCCTGTCACAAGAGATTCTCATCAATGTTAAGCTCAGAAGATTAATTTTATTCTGATTGGTTTGATTCATATGAAAACTGTCTATATTATTGTTTACAGTGTAGTCATTTAAAGACTGCCATTTTCCCTCAAGCTATTGATCATTAAGTCTGTTTTGGCAACATTGATACTTGACTTACTAGCTCTGGGCCAGTGCTCAATACCTTTTAATTCACTATCAGTTTGGGTGTCAAGATCAGTTTCGTAGTAGGGTCGTCAGCAGATTCGCAGGGAGCCTGCAGTCAAACAATTTGGTACATCGTTAATTTAGATCAGGGAGGGAAGGGGGGCAATTCTTGACTCTTGTGGTAGTCCATGATTTAGTGAGCCCCTCCTAGAAAGGCAGTGGTTTACATGACATCTTTATTTATGATTTGTCAAATAACAAACTTCCTAAGTGTATTTGTAACTCAATATACACAGCTAAAGCCCAAACCATTTCTTTTATAACATATCATGCATATGACCAATAAGTAGGGTTACGGAACAGTGATACATCTTTTTCGTGTAGTATAGAAACAAAGTCATCGCAGGGTTTGTATTGGATGCTTCTAGTAAATTCTGTTTTGTGATTTTTCAAAATTCCCCTAACTCAGTGCATTTGTTGCTTTCAGTCGTGGCGATCTAATGAAGGACATGAAGGGCCACAAACTTGAGTAAGTTAAATTTACTTTAAAAATGGCTCAATTTGAACTTTTGCTTTAGAAGTTTCTACGGGATCCTGTGAAAAAGTTACTTTTAACAACATTCCAAGCTATTAATTTTACATTGGGGGATTGAGATGAAGCATGCACCTCCAAACTGTGTTGTCTGCTATACTCTGGACTGTTTCAAAGGGATCTCATTTTCAAAACCAATCATAGAGCACATTGCACAGTATCCCTTTTTCTCTTTATTTGGCCTAACGTGTGGCAACCATTTTGGTAGTTTGAATTATTTTTTATTTTTTTATTTTTTTTTTGGCATTGGTCAAATTTTTTATCATTTTCTCTAACAGTTAATATCCATTTTCATTACACCTTTGTTTTAGCGCAAAGACAGGAGTCCTTGTGGTGACTGGTGAACATTCTCCTCACCGCAAGAATACGGTAACCACTTTCACGGCTGGCCTCACTCAACTGGGCTCACCCCGTACTTAAAAGTTAAACCATTCTAAGTTTGCTGCCTTAGTAAGCCATTCTCACAACCCTTATGCAGCCTGCTTACATCATTAACTACAATGAATTTATGTAAATTGTTTGTTTACTTTGGGTGAACCTTAATCTCCAGAATTTCATCTCCATGCTTAACCAGATTTTGTTAAGGTGACTTTAACTTATAGGAGGTCTTACCAGTATTTGATTTACAAGCATGGTATCTGTCCTACTCAATAGCCAGTCTGTTCAACAGTAAACAGGAAACGAATAGCTTTATCTTGAACTAGAATGTGATGAGTAGACATAATTATGGCTTGGCAAGGTGAAGAGCACAGAGTGCAATTAAAGGCAATGAGCAGGATCTCACTACTACGCCACCAAACCATGAATTACCCATTTAAGTACCTGTACAGCTGCCTGATATGGCCTACAAATATACAAACGCAAACAATATGGAATAGAGTACCGAATAAAAGATTTACCTTGACGGGCAATGGATGAGGTACTGCTGGGGTTTGTTACAAATGATGAGATGGCACCCCTTGCTCTACACAAAGTAGTAAAAAATGATGTAAAATGAAATTGATGCTATTATATAAGGACAAAATATTTGTTTTTGGATGAGTGAATGAATTGACTGTCTGAGATTCAGAGAAAAAGTGTGACAAATTGATAGATAGGTAACATGAGCAAAGTAGATTTGAATGTTATTCTAAGTATCATTAAGGAGCATGTGTTAATAAACTGTCCCCACTGACTGCTGTGCTTCATGGGATCAGCACACAAAATAAGCAATTTTAGCTCTTTGCGTTATGCTTTGCAGGAAGATAAGTTTTACTATGGTGACGTACTGAAGCAGACAGATGTGAAAATCAAGAGTCTTCTCACCCCTGACTGTGGAGCTAGTGTCTTGGAAGAAAAGGTCTTAAAACACTCAACAATCATTTACTTAGCCTGAGTCAAACTCTCTGATTATTATTCTTTGAACGATAAAATTAAATGTATAGCACTCTAAATAAGCAACAGCCATATTTATTTACACCCATGACTTGGTTGATCAAATTTTGTTCTTGGATGGATTTTTCAGTCATGAACCCCCATTTATGCGGGCTAATATACACACTGTGTGGTCATGCACATTGTGTCCACTCAGATTGTGTGCGTGTACACACTGCGTAGTTTTTGCATTGTGCTTTAGTAATGCTGGGTACACGTGTTTAACATTTCTCTCACTCTAAGAAGGTACATTTTTCATATATATTTTTCTATATTTAGCCACATCTTGTTCAGATTCCAATGAGGTTTGTTTCTGCTAGAGACCTAACTGCAGTCAGAAATTGATAAAATTCTTTATTGTGGTTAGGTGAGCCCAAATGATCCAATTGAAGCCAGAAATTAGCTTCTCCGGAATTTCTAATTTTCTTGTACAAAGAATATACAATATTATGAGTCTTCAACTTCTGATCATAATTTTTGGGTATGAGCGGAAAATGAGAAAAATGTGTTTGCATAACTGCGTGATACTTGCTGACGGTTCTTCGTGAGCCTCATGCTTGGAAGAAAATGCCATTATACAGAGAATCACAGCTTAACCAGTGGTTGAAATAAATGGATTTATTAACGGTCCATTTCTCTCCTTATGCAGCCTGAGAAGATGGCAGAGGGACTGCTGCTGTTTATCCAAGGACTTGGACTGGGTAAGATTTTAGTTTTAACCTGCAGTGAAGAAATTATAACGTAAAGAGTCTTTAATGTCTTTATCAACTGTGCAAAGTACTTTCCCTTCTTTTGATGATTTGTTATTGGACTGTGCCAAAGCTAAGATTGCAAGCTGTGTGTTCTAAACCTTTCAATTGAATTGTTTTTGGCAGTCTGGCGTTCTTCTTAACCGAACTAGGCGTTTGCTATTTTTCTTTTACTTGTACTTAGTAAATTGCGATTGTCGTATCTCACAGGCAATACGTAGACTAACATTCCTCGTAAAGCAGCTAATAATCACTCAGCAGGCCAGGGAGCACAGAGTTCACCTAACTGAGCAATGAGCATTGATGGGAGAGTTGGTCTGAGTCAGCCACGTTTGTGGATTTTTCACCAGCACTCAGGGCACTTCAAATATATGAGAATCTTTCCTCCTTAACATTCTCACCTTACAGTGGTTACTGCATCCTACAAAAAATAGAACTGCTTAGCTATAAACCCAGTTAGTATTTGGTGTATCTGTGTGTGTGCACTTCCACACATTTTACCCAGATAATCTGCACCTCTTCTAAGGTCTGCCCTTTTTTGTTGTGACTGGTTTTTAACAACTACTCGATAACCGAGAGTGAGGTCTTTACGGGAATATCTCAAACTGGGGCCTTGCCGTATTGACTACGCTATCGCTCGATCATTACAGCGAGGCTGAGGTTCGAGATTTTCCTGTAACAACCGAAGAGTCGCGGTTGTTAAGTTATTTATTTTATGGCCTACGAACTGAAGAAACAAAAAATGTATTCAACGGAAGTCGTCAATTTTCATCCGGTGATGCGTGCGTTTACCTATTCATTCGTCGACTCAAACCCACGGTTAAACTACGCAATCATGGAACTGCAACTCTGTATCACGTATAAAGAAACATTTATTTGCGGGAAAAATGATTCTCAGAGCCTTAAAAAAAGTATTTCAGTATAGTGGCGTCACGTCTTAATGTGGGAAACTTTGTCCGATTTCAAGGCAAAACACCAACTGGAGTGCGTACAGAAGGGACAGAAAAGTGCCTGATAATAGTTCAAACACGTCCAGTCCTCGGTGAAAGAAAATGTAAATGCTTCAGAATGCACTTTTCAGAATACACTGTTCAGAATCTTCGCCATCGCTTTTCACAACATATCACCGCCTTCTAGGAGACTTACGGATGAACTGAGCCTTACAAGCCTTTGAAGATCTAAAACTTCATGAGGTATCAGAAAGACTGCTGCCAACAGAAACCGCTCCATTTTTAACATCTGATGTTCTTGGAAGTTGAATTAAGCTCATCTATTAGCGAGTGAATGTATTTTTGAGATCTACTAGGCTAAATGTGACAACATTTAAACTTTCAGTAACTGTTTAGACTTCTTAATAAGCTTTTTGGCGTTCTTCTAAGGATGCATAACAGATCTAACGATGGTGCTTTCCACACCGCGATTTAAGCCGTAACTATAAACTTTACACGACACGGCAAAAACGGCCCCTTTAAAAAATTTATGTATGAATAATTTGTGGAAAGGTTATCATGTCAATCATAACTTTTCAATGATAAATTTGTATGGTTTCTTAAATTAGATGTGAGGTCGAATGTTTACCTCGTCCCTTCTAGTATAATGTCTTAGCTAATTTAAAACGGTACCTTCGCTGTTCTTCTAGAACTCGTGGGCATTATCACTGTCTAATGCCTGAACTTATCTCGCTTGATATTAAAATACAAGTTATGGTCAAGGCAAGGTGACGCGATTGTAGCATGTGCAAAACTTACAAGCATGTTCTTTCTTTTTCTTTTTTTTTTCTCCTCTACAGTCCCAACACTGCGAACACGTTCAATGTCTCGAACCAGCTCAACATCATCTACAGGATCTAGAACCCAGTCCATGAGTGAGGATTAGGTCCAATTTGATGACTATTTTGGTCCCATTCCAGTAGATACATTTGTGAGTTATGGAATGTGAACTTGGATTTAAGCACGTCTACAATGATTATTTTAACCATGGATGTATGATGTGGATAAAAAGTAATGCTAGTGACGTAGATTGGCATTCGATAAGATGATTTGTAAAGATTAGCTCTGAATGCTGAACCAAACTTGATAAAATGAAAGGAAATACTCTCTCGTGTTTTTCTGCTCTTTCAGAAGCTTCATAGCTAGTCAGTCTTAAACCAGTAGAAAAATGTAAGAATGTGAAGTAGAATCATGTTTGTCATTGTCATGGATACTTTCTGTTTTATGTAGTCATTTCACTGCAGCCTCAAAAATAAAATTTGTGACTAGTTCCTCTTCCTTGTTTGGTAGTCTACTATTGCCCGGTTCCATCTAGTTTTGCAAATCTCATGCTCATGTGTAGCAGGCTCGTCCATGATAAATGTAAAAACGCCACTTGCCTTCGCTAATACTGAGGTCGGAATGAACGCTGGGATTGGCTAACCTTGTACCAGGTCCCTCAAGAGGCAGGCTATTTTGCGCGGCCTCGATCATTCTTGTCGTGTGAGGTACAGGGTATAGAATGAAAGCTTCGCAAATTCTTTTAAAGTTGTATGTTTGCAAATCTTTTTTCTTTCCCTGATGGGCTGAGGAAATCATTGATCTGTGTGGGAAGGTAGAAATTGACCGTAGACATCGGTACAAGGGTAAAATATTTTACCGAAAACCTTTTATTTCCAATTCGTGTGTCGTGGTGCAGAAGTCCGTGGTAAGTTGTTACACCATAATTCCGTTTCATCCCGGTCAGGGTAGACCTCTAGGAGCGCAAATGAAAACTGTATAGAAAAGAAATAATAATAAAAATACTCAGCCCGAAAATAATGAAAATTTAAAACACAAAGAAAAAGCGACGGAGTAACGAGAAATGAGATTCTCAAATGCGACAAGGACTATCGCTGGAATATGAAGACAAAAGATACCGGCAAGTGAGGCTTTACGACAATTGGGCAATTATTTGGACCGTTAGATATAATTTCAAAAGTTGATATGTGCTAAAAATGTTGTTCAATCATAGATTTGTCTTTAAATTATTTTAGGATTTTCAATATGACGCTAAGCGATTTTATGACCATGGAGTCATGAAAACAACGATTCCAGCATGGTGAATCTATCGTACGGGTCTGGTGAATGTAAAAAATTCGTTGTTTTTGCATCTGAACGGTCAATTTTAGCACTTCGTATATGTAATCGAATGGGCCTGAGGGCAATTAAATGCCCTCTGTCTCAGCCAATCAGCATTTTGTACTTTTGCCCCGCATGTGGTGAATTGAGTTGAAAGATATTTCTAGCTAGGTCACTTTTTTGCATTCTAGTTTTTGGTACCAAACAATTATTTGGTAACCCCGACGAATTTACATATCGACTGTGCATGTTCAGCGATTTGTGTCTTAAATATTTATTTCTAAGAAAAACTAAAGGAGAGAAGCAGTCCTTAGAAATTGGGCCAGGAAGAGAAAAACGAGCGGGATTGTGCATCAAGAAAACTATGATACAACTGTGATGGAACCTGAAAATTTCATGGACAAAACGTTTTAACTCGAAATGTAAATAAAAGATTTTCTTAAAACTTACGTATCTTACAGGATATCTTCATTTGTTGCATGTTCTCCTCGGCCCATCATGGAGCGAAAAAGGGTCTACTGAAACCGTTTCTTGTCACTGTCAATATCACTGTCAATACTTTCCTTGTTACTGTCATTGTCACAGTCAATCTTACTTTAAATGTCACTGACAAGGTCTTTGTCACTCTCACTCTCACTGTCCTTCATTTTTGCCCCACGCCGCACAATCATCCAGAAGAGTTCTTCAAGCTCAAAAGAAAGGCCAGAACGGAGCAGCTGAAAGCCTTCGCGAACTATTTAGAGCACAACTGGATCGTCACCAACACCTGGCCGCCGTCCTGTTGGAGTGTGTACCTAAGAGCCATCCGGACCAACAACGACGTAGAAGGATGGCACAACGGGCTCAACCGACGGGCGCAGGTAGGTTAATTATTTGCTTGTCATTACGCTACGGTTCCTCGGTTTTGTCGCACATTTCCTCCTTTCGAATTCGGGTGTTATTTCCATATTTATATGTATTTTCCTCATTTGTTTCTCAGGGAAAAAGTCAGCTTCCCCTGTACATGCTGATCCAGCTGCTTCACGGAGAGAGCCGCTTAACGACCCTCCAAATACGAATGGTTTCGGAGCACAGACTATGTAGACTTCAGCGACGAACCTACGGGCAGCTGCAAGCAAAGGTCTTCAGTCTGTGGGATCAGTACGAGAACAGTGATCGGACAGGGAATCAGTTGCTGCGAGCCTGCTCCGAACTTTACGGGCCGCGAGATTGCTAGCAACCCGATCGTCGAACGACCATGTAGCCTTTCGGTTCGATCAAATACAAAAACGGCTCCTGTAGGAGCCACCCAATCTATAAAGGTCATGACCAACAAAAGTTCTCTGTATTTCACTGTTTGACCACATTATTTCTTGTTTCCGGTCGCCCCAGCTCCCATGCACATATAAACTTTCAAAATGGCCGTCGGTCAATTAAGATTCAAAACTTGTCTTGGTTCTAACTTGTTTGCAATGTTCGATAGCAACTAATTTTGACATGACTCAATCTGGGGGCGAACTCGACTTGGTGGGGTCGAACTCGAAAAGTGTGGGGGCGAACACGGTATAAGGTAGGGGCGAACTCGATAGGGGGCGAAAGCGGCGGATACCACCATTTTCTTCCTGCATAATCCTATATTTTGATTTTGCAGAGGTGAAAACAGAAGACTTTTCACTAATGTTAACAGCCATTGTTTTTTGGTGCCACTTTGCCACTCCTTGGAGAGTACGAACGGAACATTTCATCAGCTGTGGCCCGTTCACTTCTGGGTGTCAAATTGATGCCTTCTTGCTTCAGAATCGTCGCCTTGGGGTAAAGAAATTGTAATGAGTGTAGCGCAAGATTAGGCCAAAGTTTGCGATCAATGAAAACTAACATCATGAGGTTCATGGTAGGCTTCTCGTCCTAAATCCTAGATAATCCAGTTCATCCTCTAAATCTACTGCCGGCTTCCGTTCTACGAAAGCGCTATGGTTTTTTTTCTTCCACAGAACATTATTTCTTCACTTATGTTTTCTGTCTGGACTAGCGATAAAGCGCTCGGTGTTTTGTCAGTTGATCGATGGTCCCTTAAAATCTCGACGATCGAAGTTTGATTTTCTTTTAAGCCGGTGGAAATCGAAGCCATCTCCTAGATATCTTAGCGGTTGTTTCGTTTCGTTATTTTTTTTGTTTTTGTTTTCCCTTTTTCGGATTTTAGTACATGCCCATAATGTCGGCCCGTAAAAAGGTCATAGCTACCACAACGCCACTGTCAAAAAATTTTCTACACATTTTTATGCACTTTGTTGTTATCGTCCAGTCAAAGTCGCCTGGGCTTCTTTAGACTTTCGTAAACACCCTGCATTTTCTCGCGTGAAAATTGAAACAACTGTTGGAAAGAAGGCTGAAAAAATTCAAGCGTTGACGGGATTCCTACCCGTGCCTCCCAGACAATAGTTGAGTGCTACTACTTACTGCGCTGCAAAGGCACATGTTGGGGGAGAGGGAAATTTTAGTGAGTTATTCGTTCCCGTATGATATGAGGAAAAATGTTTCATATTTTGACCTGCGGATGAAATACAAGTAAAGAAGAGATCATCGCAATGTACCAGTAATAAAAGAAATTCCCCGGAAGAAGCCTGAAATTTCCAAGACACTTTACTGTCACAGTGCCTTTCTCCGCTCAGTGGGGAAAAGTTAAACTCCTAGTCGCTTCACGCTACATATAATAAACTCTAGGTGGGGAAAAGGTTTGTTTTCATCTTTACTATTTACCCTTCTCAATTTCAGCACACGTCACAGTTAAGTTGACAATGTCCATTTAAGTTGTCATCATATTTTGCTGATATGCTTCCTTGTTATAGGCCGCACGGTACATGGCGCATATTATTTGTGTGATAGCTTTGTCCAGTGTTGGACCTCCCACAGAATTCGAAGGTAAGATAAAACTATTCTGAGGAATTATACTATTCTTTCTGTGCTGCCAAAAAACAATTCTTTTCTTCCAATTAATTATAGCTATGAAATCATTGTTTAAATTGGCGTCACGTCGCGCTGTCTTACCACCTACGTTTGCTGGACAAACACACTCACTCGATGAAAGAGAAGTTAATGGACTGTTTCGCTGGGCTTTGAACTTATTAGCGGCCCCATCATTGAAAAAAAAACACTCTCCGGTTTTGAACTCATAATCTCTGCAATTTGTGTGCATTGAAACACTGATTTCTTCAAATTCATCAATTAAGTATGAAAACGTGAAGGTCTGAAGATTATAATTTGTAAAACACCCGTTAGGACTGGTTAAGAACACGTGGTTTCAAGATATGATGACGCATATCATACATTCTGTTCACAGTCAAAGTGTCAAAGATTTAAAAAATTGTTCTTTTTTTTACACTGAAACTTTTTCTTCATTATTAGGGCTTTGCCAACTCGCCTTGCTCATGGATGCCATTCACAGTGGTTCGGGAGATGTGATAGGAAAAAAAAGCAACATTAGTGTTTAAAACACTATCTGCTAAATACTGAAAATTCCAAAGGCTTCTTGCAGAGGTTTTCGTTCCCCACTGTTTCAAATTTTCCAATCGGTAATGAATACTTTATTTTTATAGAATTTACAGCATCTTTAGGAGGGTTGGTTATCAAATAACGTGAAGCTAACCGTGTCCAAAACGCAAGCCGCAAAATTACGTGACTAATACACGTTACAAAAAATCACCTTTATATGTGATTTCATTTTTTACCCGGTCTTCATTCAGGCGATTCTATTGCCTTGCTTCCATTGTTTTGAATTGTGTGAATTTTTGCGTTATTGTTACCTCATTGCAACATGTAATTTTATTTGGACACTACTAAATACTCAGGATCAAGCTTCTGGTTGTGGTGTTCCTACAAATACTGATATCAAATCCATGAAGGGAACTTTGACATAAGCATTTGGTCATAAAATATGTGAGTTTTACAAAGTGGGAATCTGAAAGGCAAGGATTCCCCCAACTAGGACTTAAAATGCAAAGTGCCTTCCTTCCTCTTTTTTCCTTTTTTTTATGTTAAATTTGTCTCGTCTCATTCAATCTTTGGGGAACATCGATAGCTTGTTAGTATCTTTATGCAACGGGAGTTTAAATCAATTTGCATCTGCATGATGCACTCTCCTTTGGATACTTCTACGAGTAACCTAGTCATTATTACTATCACGTTCACTCTCACTGTTCAGAACCAGGGGAGATGAAAACCCCTTCATTTGTTCAATAAACAAAGAAAGCCCGCTCTCTTACTTCTAAAAAACAACAGCTAATGAGAAGCTCTAAAAAAGTGAAGGTCAGTAAAGTTAATAAAATAGAGCCCCGCTTTCAGGCTTGGCTAAATCCATACCTATCAGTACTGTTCTACATGGCTATCATTTCTAGCTTGCTTTGAATGAACTGTTGAAATCTCTACAGCAGTTTTAAGAAAGTTATTTGGCTAGACCTACCTGTATAGTGCAAAACCGCTTCATTGTAATTTACTGATAAAATCATTGCTCATCTTTTCATGGATGGACTTTGCATTTGCCACATCTGGTGAAAAAAGGATATGGAAAGGTTACACTACAATAACTAAGAATGAAGGCATAACTGGTAACACTGAGTTACTAAGAAAGTCACCTTGGTACGAAGTGGCGATGTTCACCCTCAGCCTGGACCAGTTAAACATTCGGATTCAAGTCAAGAACGCCATGTCACCTTGGCCCATACAAACGCTCGTTCTATCAAGAACAGAAATCACTTTATTCTTATTAAAGAAGTCGTCCTAGCTAAAAAATTTGATATCCTATGTGTCGGCGAGTCTTGGCTGGACAGCTCCATATCTGACATCGAGCTCGATATTCCTGGCTACAATATTTATCGCCTTGACCGTACAAACAAACCCGGAGGCGGCGTTTGTACCTTCGTAAAACAAAACCTGAAGGTAGAATGTCTGCAACACCTATCATCTATCGCAAGCTCAGGCCTCCACCAGCTGTGGCTTAAAATTCAAGCAGGCAACTACAGATCCTTCCTTATATGTACAGTTTATCGACCTCCGTCTTCGACTCTCGATTGCTTCGACAACGAGCTATGTGATGCCCTAACCTCGGCGATGCCAATGAATAAGCCTATTTACATCCTGGGTGACCTAAACTGCAACTTGTTAAACTCATCCGATCCTGCTTCTCAAGCCCTCGTCAATTTCTGTACGTCCTTTAATTTATCTCAGATGATAACACAACCAACAAGGGTCACAGAGTCGTCTGCAACCTTGATTGATGTTATCCTGACCTCACATGAAAACTTAATAATCGACACAAAAGTCATGCCTTCTTCCATCAGCGACCACGATTTAATCTATGCCGTACTTAAACTCAAAAGGCAACGTCCTAAGCCAGTATATATCACGACAAGAATTTTCAAGAACTACCAGCAAGATGATTTTCTCCGGGATATTTCGATGGTTCCTTGGTGCATCGTCGATTGTTTTGATGATATTGACGACCGCGTCTACGCTCTTAACACATTATTCAGTGAAGTCCTTGACAAAAACGCACCAATCAAAAACGTCAAGATTCGAGGAAGACCTAGCCCTTACATAACTGACGAGATCAGAGAGCTCATGAAATCTAGGGACCGGTGGAGAAAGATAGCAAGAAGAACAGGTAAACCTGATGCTTGGACCACCTATAAAAACCTTAGGAATGACGTCAAGAGAAAAATAAGATCAGCTGAGCGCGCTTTCGCCGCGGACCAGATCACAAGCAATCCCAACAACTCAAGCCAGTTGTGGAAGACTATTCGATCTTTCATTCCAAAAAAGTCTGCCAACGTGAGATCATTTAGCAAAGATGACAGGACCGTCGCAAACGATTTTAATCGGTTCTTTACGTCTGTTCGCCAAGTTGCTGTTGACAAGATTAATTCACTTGCTAATGAATGCAATTTTGATCTTTCGCCACCTGTGCCTGATCCTGCAATTTCCCCAGTGACTGATCAATTCAATTTTACGCACATGGATTGTTATGAAGTCGTCCAGATTGTCAGGTCAATGCCAGCTAATAAGTCATCTGGGATTGACAACATTCCAGTACGTGTAATCAAAGATAGCCTTCCTGCTACTCTCCCAGTGATTACATCCATAATCAACGCTTCTTTCAAGCATGGAAATTTTCCTCGATCTTGGAAATTAGCCGTCGTGTCGCCTATCCTAAAAGATGGAAATCACGAAGAACCTAACAACAATAGGCCTATTTCTCTCTTGCCCGTCCTTTCGAAAGTATGCGAAAGGGTGGCGCTTAATCAAATTATGCCTTATCTAGTGTCAAATGAAAGGTTATCTACTCGGCAAAGTGGCAATAAGAAATCGCAGTCTACGGAAACCTCTTTAATACGAACTACTGATACTCTCTTAAGTGCGATCGACGAGAAGAAAGTTACCGCTGTTGTTTTACTTGATATGAGCAAAGCCTTCGATACTATAAGCCATGGAATATTGCTCAATAAACTGTTGAACGTTGGAATCTCACCATCAAGCATTGCTTGGTTTACCAGCTACCTCTCCGACCGCCGACAAGTTGTGCGCATAAATTCTGAGTTGTCTGATCCTCTACCCGTTGTATCAGGCGTGCCTCAAGGAAGCATTCTTGGACCTATGTTGTTCAGTATTTATGTAAACGACTTACCACTCGCCCCCCTTTCCTGTTTTACTGAAAGTTACGTCGATGACACAAAACTTTACATTTCTTTCCCAGTCCACGACTGGGCTAAATCTGTCACCGATTTAAACGCCGATCTTTTACATATTCGAAACTGGTGCTTCAATAATCGTCTTCTTTTGAATCCTGATAAAACCAAACTCATTGTTTACGGAAGTCGACAAAGGCTACTAAACCTCCCCGATATCCGTCTCTCCCTCTTAGGAAAAGAGCTGACACCGGAGCACGTCGTTAAAGACCTAGGTGTGATTTTTGATTCGAACCTAACTTTCCACGAGCACATTGTTAAAACTGTTTCCACCTGTTTCTCAAGTTTGGCTCAGATTAATCGTGTTAAGCACGTATTTGACAGATCGACTTTAATTACTATAATTAACACTTTAGTATTTAGTAAGTTGTTTTATTGTTCCTCCGTCTGGTCCAATGCTGCTGACACTAACCTCCTCAAGCTCCAAGCGATCCAGAACTTTGCAGCCCGGATTATTTGTGGATCCAGAAAATTTGACCACGTTACTCCGCTTTTGAAAGAACTGCATTGGCTACCTATTAAATCTCAGCTATACTTCCGTGACGCCGTGCTTGCTTTAAATGTATGACTGGATCCGCTCCTACTTACCTCTCTTCGAATTTTCTAACGCGCGGTAATGTTAGCGGTCACACGACCAGAAGCTCCCAACTGTTGCACATACCATTATACAAAACCAAATCTGGACAAAGAACTTTTTACTATCGCACTGTCAGCCTGTGGAACAGTTTAGGTAATGATCTTAAACTTTGAAATTCCTCTTCTAATTTTAAGCGTAAACTTAGGGCCAAATTATTTGCTGCTTTTCTTTCTCCTCGGTCCTAGGTTTTAATCATATCATATATTTTTTATTGTCCTTTTTTAAAGTTTCTTAGTTTTTATCTTACCCATTTTATCGTACCTTCTTAAAGTTTCTTAGTTGTAATTTTCGTAATTAGCTTTATAGATTAAACATTTTTATTATTGTAATTATTAATTGTCACTGAAAAGCCCTCTTAGGGAGTGTCAATAAAGTTTGTATTGTATTGTATTGTATAAGACTGTTCCTTAACCTTCCGTTAAAAATTCCTTTTTTCAAACTTCTATTTCTTGGCAGAGTGCCATCCCAAAAATTAAGGCATGATTCTATTATATGACATCATTTAAATAATACAACAGGTACTCTTGTGTTGCTGCATGGTTTGTAACGATCAAGGAACAGCCGATTCACAGATTCTGCCTCAAACAATTTTGTATCTGTCCAATCTAAGCCATTTTAAAAAATGGAGAAGGGAGTTTGTTTAAAAGGGAAATTCTCGTGTACTGTTTCCAAATATATCTTTCTACTATAGGATATTCAAGTTCTTTAAATATCGGGAAAAAAAGCCTGTTTTGCAGTATCACCATTAATGTTTTAGTTATTGCATCTTAGTTGTCAAAACTAGTTTTTCGCTCGTAGCAACCAGATCGCAGCATAAATTCATGCTGTCCACACCAATGCGGCAGTTGAGTTTAGTGGCTTGCGTCGCTCAGATTGGACCTTAAGGGTTTGTTTCATTTTACACCTGTACAAAACATTGTTTTGCACTCGTTTGAGGGCAGCCCTCTTAGGCTTGGAACAAGTCAACTCGCTGAAATGTCAGTCGTAATTCTGGACGCAAGATCCAACAGCACCAACAGACAATTTGCACCTGCCGAAAAATCCAAGCCATTTTGAAAGTTAGAGAAGGGGTTTTGTATGGAAGTATTGCTTTCCAGTATCGATTTCCAATATCGTTTTCCATTCCAGCGATATTCAAACTCTTAACTATTGACGTGAGCACTACCACCTTAACAATGGCAGCACCGCATACTGTCACGCACTGGATGCAGTTAATTGTTTTGTTGTCGATCATCTGGCAAAGTTTGAAATGATCGGTAAGATTTATTCAGTTCTGCTTAAACAGCCATCTCGGTTATGCTCATAGTGCTACTTCTTTCAAAATTTTCATTTTATGGCTGTCCACGCTGATTTCTGCTAAAAAAAAAACCTCACCTGGTGTCAGATTGTCTTTAAAATACCAAAAATGATCCTGTAGGCATGCAGTGGTATAAATGGGAATGGAGCATTTGAAAAAAATTAATTAAAAAAAGTTGTAATTTTTTGCGCAATGCAATGTTGGATCGTATGACGCTTCACGTTTACTATTATTATCTGCATGATCCCCTTGGGATTCCTGCGAACAAAATGGCATGTAATAGTGGCAACCATATGATGTCATATCATCATGGCGCCTACCGGGAAATTCAAACACCAATACTGCTTGTGTTTGTACAATTTAGTTAATTTTTATTTTAATTTAATTTTTTTTTAAAGACTGAAGACACTTTCATCTGTTTAACAACAAATTGTTTTAAAAGTGGAGGCTTCTTTTTGCCCAATAACTCAAAGGGTGGTGTCTCTATTTAAGGGAACACATGACTACAGTGCCACGGAAGACAGAGTGCACCACATAGTAGGCCAATAAATATTTTATTGCCTTTAATTGTTAAATTATAACAACTGAAAAGGTGTTTTAGAGGGCTAACAACTTTTCCAAAGCAATATCCCTCTGCATCTTGACACATCCAAGAAATTTAAAACCCTCTTTTAAATCTCATGAACCTTGATAGAATCTCTGTTCTTTGCAGTTGAATTCCTCCATCTGCATAGTGGCTTCTAAAAATTGGTTTCCCTTTGCTCTATCATCAGACTCAAGTAAGGAAATGAACTGGGTGACATCTCTTGCAAAGTTTTTCCTATGTAACCAAGTAACAGAAAAAAAAATTTTATTCATTCCAAGTTTTCATCTTTGATCTTTCTAGCTAGCCTGAGAAGGCCTTGTTTTCGCAGAAACCTTACAAAATTTTCTCTAAATACTCTTAGTGTCATCAAACTTGAACAAAATGATACTTATGTCCCACAGAAAAACAAAACAAAAAGGTAAAATGTCGACAACTAGTAACCATGTTGGGTGAACGGCATTATTGTCATTAAATTGCTACACCCCTCATTCCTTTTTTGTGATATAGAGTTTCTCAGAGATACTCAAAGTTTAAGGTGGTAGCAATCCAGATTTGCTCTCTAGTGGGGGACAAGATATGTCCCGAATTTCAGTCAGGGTAACACTATGCACAGAAAAGTACCATCAATGCCATAATCACACCTTGACAGCTCAAACATTCACCAGTATACCAGGCCATTAACAACATATCTGACATAATATTTTTGTTTGAATCTCTCCAGCATGTCTCACTCTCTTTATACTGGTTAGTCTTGTTCTATGATACACTTTTTGTGATATCCTACCTCGCACTGAGAATAATAGGGTTTAGTTTAACTTGACCATCTGTACAATCAGAATATGTCATTCAATTTTATCCATCTACATATTTCTAAGGTAGAAATAATATAAATAATAATCTTGCACTTCTTAATAATCAAACTAAAGTGTACTCACTTTTCAATGCCAATTGCTCTTTCTGTTTCCTCCTGTGGAAAAATAAATCACAGTTTCATTTAAAAGAAATCTGAAAAGACCAAGAAACAAACCCTAATGCTGACTAAGGAGGAGTTCAAAGTTTATATAACTTTGAGTTACATATACTAGATCTGATGAGGGTGAGGAGGCAAAGAGCACGAGCCAAACTAACATGGACAAGATTGGTGGATAAACAATGAGACTGCATGAAACTAGGACCAGATTCAACAGCTGCCAATGGACAGGCCCCATAGGCATTTATTGGTAAGTCACAGAAAGAAATGATTTTGTGGGCCCAGAGGCTTGGAGTAAGGGAGAACACTGGCTGGCAGACCTACCAAATGGTCAATCAATGACACACTCTGTGCCTAGGCAAAACCAAAAGGAGAGTTGACAAAAATCCACTGGCGGAACAAACCATTGGTAAATTATCAAAAATAATTTCTAAAGTTAAAATTTGGAAAAGAGGTACCTTGTGTGAGGAAATATAATTGTAAAGACCTGACACTTCTGGATCAGATACCCCACCCCAGCCAGGCAAAGTTCAAATTCCCCATGCCCTTGACATGGATGTGAGTTGCCTGGAAGAGGGGGAGGGGAAATTGAGGCTTCAAATTGATGGATGCATTAGGATACTGCCATAACAAAGAAATATTTTATTTAGGGTTTTGTACTTAATAAACAACCTTTTTCTGGCGCAGATGTTCAGCTGTTGCTGATAGCTCTTGTCTCTTTTTCGATGAAACAACTCCTCGGATACCAAACCATCTAAGGTCTAGCTCTTTCTCCGCCAAATGCTGGTTTTTAAGCACAACCAAGCCCTGCAGTGATTTCAGTTCTTCTGCAAGGTCTTGAAATTTTCGCTGGAAGTCCTGGATTTCACCATTTACTAACAGGATATAACAAGAGAGTCTGAGAAGTGAGTTGATGGGATCTGTAAATGGTAAATGTTTTTTTTTTAACAGTAAAATTAAAGGAATGGGTGCAATATCCTGATGAAAAAACTAAGTATTCTTAAAATTGTATCTTGCAACTTGGTTAATTCTTTTTTACTTTAACCAGCCCTGATTATAGTCTTAAGTTCTTTTACTATAATCAGCCTTAGTTGTAGTCCAAAGATACGCCTAGAAAGCTGCCAAGCTTTGTCTACATTAAATGTAACTAAATCAAACTTAAAGAAAAGATTTACAAAATTTTACATGAATTGACAAGAATTAGTGTAAAATTCCTGGAAACTGGGTGAGATGCTGCTCCAAAATTTTACCTTACACACTACAGTAGAGCACTCTCAAAAGAACTGAAAAATGGTTAGAGTTTGTGAAGTTTGAGTAAGATGATAGTAAATTACTGAAAAATGGGGTGAAAGGATATCAAATCTTCTTCAAGTTTTCAGGGGGGTTCAAGTTCAACAGGTTCGATTTGGTGGGGTCCTTCAGTAATTCCACTGCTTGTTCACATCTACGAGTTTATTCATCTTGAGGTAGCAAAATCAAAGCTTTCCCAAACACAAAGCTTTGCAGGCAAGGAATAACACGTCAAGAAAAAGAATTACCAAGGTTTGAAGCATCAGTTTGGTTAACACAAACCAAAACATGCTGTGAATGAAGAGGAAAAGGTGGGAATAAATGATCTAGAGAGCAGAGGTACCAATTGTCAGAACAGATTCAGATTCAGGTTCAGAACAAAAGCTAATCAGTCTTGAGATTTCAAATGTTCAGATGAAAGGTGCGGTTAAACTGCAGATGGCTTAGAACGTAATTTTTTAAACAACGGCTAAACTTGTTCAATAACCGGCCCAATGGGTTTAATGATTACGCCATTATTTATAATCACTGCAGAGTTGAGCGGGAACTGCGCGCCTTTTATTTGGTTGTTTTGTTAAGAGGTTTCGTGAACATTTAGAGGTGAAATTTATTCTCAGTTGTATTGACTCAGCTACTAACCTTTCCGCAGTATGGAAAACCGTTCCCGAATCCTCTCCTCAGACTGTACAATTTGCACGAACAAGTCATTAAGGACACTCATGTTACTGACCGATGGCAGAGTTCCTGAACTTCACCGCCGATTTGAGCCTGCTGCATGTGAGCTTTTGCGCATGTGCAAGATCAGGGCAGCGGAGGAGAGAGGTTGATCGATGAACAGAACCGGGTACGGGCAAAGTGTGATGCTGTCGACTGGAACCGGCTTCGAACAAACATTGGCTTATCCTTTAGGTTTTTTTTTCTTTTTTTAACATAGCCAGTGATTTTAAGGAAAGTATTATTCGCTTCCATCGACGATTGATGCACGAGAATTTACCTCTGCTCAGTCAGTTTTGAATGGCAACGAAAGCCATCGTAAGTAAATTCAAAATGTATGTTTTGAATTTGTGAGAGTCTGTTCGTTTGTTTGCTGCTATGACGTGTGTAAAACTTGTCTTTCTTCCACCGGAAAGCTGAAGGCAAATGAGGCACTTAATCTGGACACAAGGGATTAAATGCGGCGTTTACCCATTGATTTCCGCCGACTTCTTTGCGAAATAAAGTAAAATTTCCAAATTCAACGGACTAGCTAAGACTAAGTGTGTTTGTAGTAGAAGAGGGTCCCGAATAAATGTTTTCTCAATCCCGTAATCCCGATGGTTTATACCGGCCAATCCCGATCATACAATTTTGTCTTAATCCATTTCCTAAACATGGGTAGGCATTTACGGTGGCTGATGATTTTCTCAACCTGCATTGATCCGTTGAAGTCTATGGTTACCGTAAGGCGTAAGTTTATCTCTCTTCACCAAAGTAATGATATTGTTCATTTTAAGAAGTTTTCAAAGTTTTGCACTAATAACGTTCGTTGGTTACCGTAACAGCTTCCTTCTGTTAAACTTCGATCACGGACAAACGTATTAGTACAGACAGGTCGGTATCAAAGAAATGAATAACAATATCAACAAGTGCATAAAAACAAAAGGTGATGGCAATCCCATAGTTTCATAACATGGAAGATAAAGACAAAGCAACTGAACACAATTCTGCTGTTGAGGAGAATACTTCTAACGAAGCGGGAACCTCTTCCGAGGTGAAAATCAGCCTCTTGTTCCAAAGATGGAATGTCACCATTATCACTAGGGGAATCGTACTTTTTTATTCCATCTTCCTCTTCGTCTTGTTTTTCCGCTGTTTTCTTGCTGCTACTCGAAGTCAGAGCGTTCGAAGCGGACCAGTTCGATCGGCTTAATTTCTCTCTGATAGAGGAACGAGAGGGGAGTTCCAGTTCTTGCCATCGTTGTTTCCTGTTTGACAGAGCGCTGAAGCACTGCTGCGACAAATGTTTACGCTCAGTCTCTCCTCTTCGGTATGCTATGTGGTGCCATCGGTACAGGTGGTAACGGTTAAATTAATGGTATGGCCGACAGGATCATGGCACGTTCAAGCACAGGTTATCAAGAATTTAATTTGTTAAATAGTACGCCGCCCAATGGGTTTTCCTTTTTAAGCCTTCTTTAGCTACATTAGCAAAGTTTCTTGGGTAATCTAACACCGTGAAACGTTGATCTTTGTGATGTCAAAAGATTAACTGAATATTCTTCACGTCTAGTGTCATGCAACTCAACACGTTAAGAGCGTCAAATTGGTATAATTATGAGACTTCCTGGAGGTTTTTCAAGGGCGTTAAACATTTCAACTGACGTAGCAGTCTTAGATGCCTCGTTGCCCTCCGGGCCATTAAGGATTTTTGGTAAATTGGCAACTTCGCTTCTGATATAATTTTCATTCCCGCGCAATAACAGCCCGACCGCTGCCTGTTCGCTTAGTGCTTATCATGAACTGAGAAAATAAATTTCTTCATAAATTCACGTCAACGGATATCCCGGTTCTTGGTTCGTTGAAGTGATTATTTTCCGAATCCCGCTTCCCAAACCCGCCGATTCCCGTATCCCGCTCATAATGGCAGTCCCTTCTCACTTAAAATTCCCGGATCCCAGCCTTTCAATAATCCCAGTCTCGGATTAGGAACCCTAGTAGAACTCACAACTTAGCGCAACGTTTTACAAAAAACAGATTGTTTTGGATAATTCAGACATAAAATGAAAGAACGCTACATTGATTAATTTAACAGTAACCAAATACCTCACGTTTTAACTTTCTTAGTTATTTTTTTGAAAGATTATTAAATAAATCACAAACGGTTTATAGGCCACGTGTCAAGTTATCAACCCATTTTGTGAATAATACATTTGCCTGTGCCACCACAGAACTCGATATATCGGTATCCAGTCAATTCGCCACCACAACAAACTCGCCACCACTTCCATTATGTGTAGCCTTTCGTATGAAATTCACATTAAATGAAAGCCTGGATGTAGTGGTACATTGCGAAAAGGGAAAGGGATTCAAAAGATATGCGTTGCCTCTCAATTATGGAACGTTAACCATTAAATGAAATAAAATTTGTTGATACCACAAAAATTACAATCGGTTTGCGTAAAGCGAAACCAGAGTGACATTCGCAAAGTGATTTTCCACGATGTTTATGAAATCGTATGAAACTTGCATCAAATAAAGGCTAAGAAGTAGTAGTATACTGCGACAAAGAGCGTGCACAAATACAGCAAAGTTGAAAGAAACACACTTGGTATAGTTATACCATGGTATGGTTATACACTTGGTATCCTTTCTTTGTTTAAAGCACAAAGAATGTCGATGTGACCTTTAACGCGGGTTCTGTCCTTACAAACACAATTCGGAATACAGTAAATGGTTTGAACCCGGGGGTAACATGTAATAGTGTAGTTTGATCTCCGGGTGAGTGTAGTCCTGAGAAGGACTGTTGTCGGTAGTGGTGACTGACGTTTCGACAACCTGAGCGAAAGTCATCATCAGAGTCAAGTGAAAGGTTGTTGTCAGTCGAATGTACTTAGTCCGGTTTGTGTACACTGATTGGATGAAGTCTTCGTTGTAGTTGTTCTTTGAAAAAACACGGTTAAGGTACTTGTTCTAATTGCGCTCGTCGGGTAAGAGTCCTGATAGCAGTGGCTTTGTGTGATGTCGGGTTGTAGGATGACTTGTGCAGTAATCTGTCGGTATGTGTCGGTTTCCTGTAAACTGTTGTCCGTAGTGAACTGTCGTCACGGCTTACCAAGCAGTCTAGAAAAGGTAGTTTACCATTTTCTTCGACCTCTCTAGTAAACTGTATGTCAGTGTTTTGTTCGTCAAGGTGGTGGTGGAATGCGTCGATTTCGTCGTGTCGTACGGCGGTGAAAGTATCGTAAACGTAGCGTAATCATGTTATCCTTAGTAGACTTAGGTAGCTCTCGTTGTCGAGACTTCATCCAACGTAACACTCACAGACCTACTACTACTACCGAAGCTACCGACAACGCAACTCCTACGACCACAGCTACTATACCATACATAAAGGGCATATCTGAGAACATCTCACGCATCCTACAACCATTCAATATCCGCGTCGCTCACAAACCTATTACCACACTACGTCAGTTACTGACTTACATCAAAGACAGAGACGCACCGAGGAATAGACAAGGAGCAGTATATAAGATCAATTGCTCCGTTTGCCACGCCTCCTACATCGGTGAGACTGGCAGAAACCTCGCAACTAGACTGACTGAACACAAACGAGCGACGAGGAAAGGCGATGTCAACGATCACATTGCTGAACATCACCGATTTACGAACCACACTATTGACTAAGACTCTGCGCAATGCCTAACCTACAGCACCAACTACTTTCAACGACTGACCCTGGAAAGCTGGTTTACGAACTTGGAACAGACTCCCCTCAACAGGCGTCAACCACTACCGGCACCATACAAACGACTCATCCACGACATTAACATTACAAACGAACCGAACAGAACGACCTAACTTCACTAACGGATCCATACCGACCAATCACGACTGACCTACGCTACTTGAGTCTTACAGCTAATAACATCACAGCAAAACTGACCAATCAGTGTACACAAACCGGACCAAGTACATTCGACTGACAACAACCTTTCACTGGACTCTGATGATGACTTCCGCTCAGGTTGTCGAAACTTCAGTCACCACTACCGACAACAGTCCTTCTCAGGACTACACTCACCCAGACGTTTGTTTTTAAGATTCGAAATATAGGCTGTAAGAATTTATATCTTTGGAATTAGCAACTACAACAATTCAAGAACATTAAGCAGAACTAACGACAGGTTCATCCTCGGAGACCCAGGGGCTGCGAGTCGCTTTCAAGTCAGGCCGAGAGAGCCCCTAGGGACGTTGTCTTAGCAGGCCAGTTCCAAACGGTCGCAATCGCTCTGGCTTCTGATTGGTGCCAGAATATCTTTGTGTTTTTCTGCCCGATCAGAGAGAAGTATGCTTTAGAGTCATATTTTAACACGGAGATGCAAATGAAAGTTAGTTGCTCGCCATACTTGTTTGGACCATTCGACGAAGCGTTGCTCTAGGTGCAAGTCTCAGCACATAATGTAAGAGAAATCGTTCATGTAATAGTGTAGTTTGATCGTCCGGGTGAGTGTAGTCCTGAGAAGGACTGTTGTCGGTAGTGGTGACTGACGTTTCGACAACCTGAGCGGAAGTCATCATCAGACTACACTATTACATGTTACCCCCGGGTTCAAACCATTTACCAGAAATCGTTCAGATTATCCACAACATGATTACCCGTAACCTCGAGTGTCATTGACACGATTATTGTACAATCTGCTGCTACATGACGTCCCTGGCACTGATTTCAGAAATTAACCGAACGCCTCCGCGTAATCAGAAGAGATAGTGAGTTGAATGTATAGTCATCTTTACTAATTCTGTTTTTTAACACTTCAAGAGATCTTCAGAGCCTCATGGTTGTTCGTTTACATATATGTAATGGCATGGTGATCCAAAAGTGCGTTTCAATAAAAGTTTACGAAGTTAAAGATATAATTATAAATCTGTTATCTCCCCATATCTGCTGCTGAATTTGCCATAAATCATAGATTTGTCACTTTTTAGGTAAGATTTGGGGTTAGGAAGAAGTAGGAACAATCGCTATTTCTGCAAAAAGACAACAAGGTCATGATTCGAGGCGAAAGCAAACATTTAACAACTTCAGACTTAAGTTAAATTTTAGTCACTTTCGCTAAAAAACTATTGATAAATATTAATGCACACATGAATTCATTGAGCAGCTGACAAGCCTGTCGAAAACTTGCTTATTCATGACGCATTACTGGAAATTTTGGCGACTTCGTAACACACCAGAGGCGCGGACAGCGCTCGAGCCAGTACTACTCTGCGTCATACATTGCACGAACGGCGGACCGCTCGTTTCATCGCCCAACCTCTACCCTGTGTTGCCCCTTCTTTCTCGCCCGTAGATATGCTCTTTATGGCTGTTTAAAATTTTGGCCATTTTCTGGCCAACCGTCGATTTCTTTCCGTTGCGATTAAAATAAAAATTTTTAAAGTTGAAATTTTTACGACTTACGGTTAAAATCTGTCAATATCTTTGTCTAATGGCCGATGTTTTTGCTGTTTTACAGCTAACAATTAACCCAATGAGATCCCCCCTTCAATACAGCTTGTCTCAAGATACATAATAAGTTTTTTAAAAAATCAATAATTTCGATTGTAATTTGAAAAAATCGAGTTAGCTGATGATAAGCTCGCTTTTCAAAATTAAGCAGAGGAATAGCACGCAAATCACTTGCCAGAATAATCCATTCAAACCTTACAAACGCCACCGTGCGCTTGGTCAGATCAACACAGTTTATTCAAGACGACCCTCTAAAAGTTCTTTGTTGTTGTTTTAAGTCACAAAAAAATTCTTAACCCAGCTTCAAAGTTTGTTTACTTTTTTGCACCAAATTAGTATAGTTAATAACATGATTTCGAGTGCAATTCAGTGACATAAATTTGTCGTTGACATAATTAGTCATTGGCAGCAAACTTAAAGTTTTTTTGTTGTTGCTGTTTTTAAGTCGCAAAAAAATTCTTAATCCGGCTTAACGAATTGTCAACTTTTTGCACTCAATAAGTATCGGTAATACCATGATTTCGAGCAAAATTCGGAGTAAATAAGCACGGGTCAATTTTTCAAAGACAACAACATTGCACGAGCCCGAGGGCAAGAGCAATTTGTAGTGTTTGAAAAATTTACATATGCTTATTATAACAAATTGCACGAGAAATCATGTTAATACTTGTTAATACTAGACATGAAAAAACATCGCAGAAACTCCAGACAAAATTTGAAAGCGTGCTACTTTGATTCGTGCATTCGTGTTACATGAGAATGCACTCGTTTTCAGCCAATCAAAAGTGCGCAATTTTTTCATGTACATTATAAACTGTATTATCTTCCATCTGTTTGCGTAAGTGAAACCTGCATTTCTCTCAAGCAATTAAAATTAAGAAATTTGTCCATGTATATCTTTGTTTGTTTCAATCGTACGAGTGATAAATTACGAGCAAGATAACTCACCTAACAATATAAGATAAAGTTGAGCGCTTCTGATTGGCTGAAAACAAAATGCACTTTTAATATAACATGAGTGCAAAGTTGTACCACATGCGCAAAGTTGTAACACGGGTACAAATTACAAAAAGCAAAAATATCAAATTACAAAAGGTTTTTGGTTTGGTATTGACATAATAAGTCCTTGGCAGCATGAGAAATTAGTTGTTGCTCAAGAAGAGTATAATATAGAGCGATTTTTCCATGGAAAGTGCGCATGATAGCAATTTGTTATAATAAGCACATGTAAATTTTTGATACGAAGCGGACCATCGGGAACATTCCAGTCTTTAAGTAATACATTCAACTGGTCTGGCTAACGATGAACAATTGTCACCTTCAACTTTCGGTTTACTGTACTTTTGAGCGAATCCAGTGCTTCTTGACTCCAAATCTGATGTAGACGACGAACGTTTGCAAGGCTTAACTCAAACAATTGTGCAGGGAGGTAAACAAAGTCGTCCTTCAGAGATCTCATCTTGTCAGGTGATACCGTTTAACTATTTCCAAAGTCTACAAACTGAACTAATTTCTTTCTTGATTCAAGTCATTCCAACACACATGCTCTGTACCATGTATCATCCTGCGAGAACAGTACAGAACAATCCTCACTGAGAATGAGAATAAACGTTAAGAAAGGTGCCGCAGATACACAGTATCGGTTCTTTTGCTCCGTAAATAAACGTAACATGTTGTGCGACTCAGCATGAAGGACTTGTCCCCACATTTCCCCTGGATGTGTTACCTCCGTAATTACAACATCGAAGTGTTCGTTTGAAAACAGAGTTTATACCTTCGAGTAAACGGATTGCGCTTGAATGCGAGCAAGATCGTGCTCGACCATATCTTGATTGACGGAAATATGAGGAGGCAAATTTCTTTGGTGATGTTCAAACAGATGAACGCCTACGCTTTCTTCAGAAACGTTTTCAATCTGAGCAACAAACGTCTCACCCAATATGCGCCCTCTTAAGAAGTTAACCGCATCGGACGACCATGACTGCGACACGGGGAGTATGCCTGTCAAAAAACACTGCCTGGCTTGCAAAGGAAGTTGTGTAAATTCAGCGGTAATTCGTCTTACCGAATCAACTGTGACTGAGTCTTGATTACCATAATCCACGAATAACACTGACATCCTGGATTCTGACAGTTCCTGTTCAACTGCGGCTCGATACCAAACGCCGTCTTGGTTAAAACGGGCGCAACAAAGCTCCCCCAGAACTGGTTTATAGGGACTATTCTCTACCTCACAACAATAGGTATTTAATTTTCGTGAAAGAGCATCAAGTCCGTGAGCGTTTTCTTCGTTCAGGACTTGAAAGAAAATCTTGTCTGGTCGTTGAACCTCACTTATAAGAACTTGGATAGAGTCGCTCTGTGAAATATCCACCAAAGGGATTTTGGACACATAAAAACGATTGCTGTTACCACTAAGAGCTTCAAAGGCAAACTTCGCTGTCCCCGAAGCGTGGTACCTTGTATTTACTTCTTCCTCAGACGTATAAACATCTTTTGGTGCACTTGAGAAATCTTGCCACTGAGCCATACCGTGATTTACAAGAAACTGGTTCAATGTTACTTGTTGTGGGGTAAGTGGAGATATAGCATCAATAAACAGCGATTCATTTTCTTTCTTTATCACTTTCACTTCCAGGCGGCTGAATAGGGGCACTTGGGAAAGCAACGCTTTACAGGTATCTTCCGCCCATCCAGTCGACTGCACAGGACCGATTCCGTATAATGAGCACTTTAACGCCATAGGTGGCAGCTTCTGAAAATTTTTCTCTAAAGGTCTTATTTGGGATGACGAACAGACTTTACTGTTTCCATAATCCAAATAATGAAGGTTAATTGAGCCATTCGCATTCACACTTTTGATGAAAGCTCGACACCAGTCCCCACTTTCGGAGAAAAATCCAGCACACAGAACGCTAGCCTGGGCCTTGAAAGGAGGATAATTTGTATTATTATAGTGAGCATTCAGGTTTGCTGACAGATGCTTCATCCTTTCAACTTTCTCGTGGCTCAAAATCTGAATAAAAAGTGAAGAAGGAGACACAACTTCGGTTAGCATGGCATGAAAGGAATCGAAACCTGCAACTGACTGGATAGCTGGCTGAAATACGAGGGACTCAATGCTCCCGTGAGGTTTTGAAGTTGATGCATCCTCCAATGAATTCTGTATTTGCGAACGTTTCATCTCAATTTCCATTTGATTATCTTCGCGTTGGCTTTCATTTACAACTGACTTTGGAGCGAGCCCTTCGTTCAGCAGTAGTTGACTAAGAAACTGAGGCTGATCCTTTGAAACCATTAAGTCGACAAGTAGCATACCACGATGTTTGGCCATTATTTTGGCACTAACATGTTGAAAAAGGGGAACTTTTTCCTTAATCAGTTCCATTGTTTTATCTTCCCCTCCAGGAGATTCGGGTCGTGGCAAATTTGCTAATGAGCATGGTAGAGCGAAAAAAGGGTATGTGGTTAGGCTATCCATCAGAGGCTGGATACTTGACACCGGAAGTTTCTCTGTGTTCCCAAAGTCAACGTAATGTACCTCCACCAAATTCTGAGAAGTTACTTCTTTGATAAATGCACGGCACCAGTCACCCGTTTCGGTAAACTGAGCAGCACAAAAATGGTTTGGTTGAGGTTTGTAGGAACTTGACGGTGACGAATGATAAGACGAATTCATCTTCTCTGAAAGCTTCTGTAAGCTAAGGGCAGTATAAAAGTCCATTACTTGTATGAAGAAAACACCTGATTTTGTTACCTCCGTGATCATAACATCAAAAAGTGAATTGTCTTGTGGTAAAACAGCTGCCTGAATTGCGGGGCAGAATACCAAGGACTCCAGTGCGCTTGAGGCGTGCCCTTTACAACGGCCGTTTGAAAGGACATTTCGGTCAACTGCCACCAATCGTCTAGCTGTTGGCGTAGATTCTTTCACATTCAGATGCCGATGTTGGTAGCCTTTCGCCATTGCTCTTGCTAGCCCCCGATTTACCAGCATTGAACTTACACTTTCATCTTCTACTTTCACCTCCAAAAATAGTATTCCTTTCTGTCTTCCAACCAAGCGAACTGTCCGTCTACTGAATAACGGAAGATGGGCTTTAACGAACGCCACCGCTTCATCAGACCATTCCGATTTGTCAAGAGAGACAATATTTGCCAACGAACATCTCAGTGCTAAAAAAGACAAGGCACTGGAATCAAACTGAGGAATTAGAGGCCGTAGGCGATTTGGTGGAAGTATTTCAGTGTTTCCGTAATCTACATATTGCACAGAGACAGACCCATCAGGAGAGACTCCTTTGATAAATGCTCGACACCAGTCCCCGCTTTCAGCAAAGTGCGCCGCACACAGGCTATTCTGGCGTGGAACAAAAGGTGGGTAGGTCGCTGAGTTATAATGCAAATTCATATCCTCGGTCAACTTGACAGCAATCTGCAAAGATCCTACCGTTCCTAGCTGAGAGAAAATAAGCCCAGGAGAAACCACTTCAGTTACCAGAATATCAAATTCAGAATCTTGAGCCAACGTCACTGCTTCGATGGCTGATTCAAAGACAACAGATTCTATTCTTTCCTTTTCAGTCATGTCTAGTATTTGATCTTTTGGCAACGAACCTCCCCCATCAATGTTGGGCCATAGTTGGCTCAATGGATCTGTGACAACATTCGAAGGGTCTTTGTTCACTGAATTTTCTCCATTTCTCAAACGCTGTGGCGTTATAGATAGCATCTCCCTTCTTGAATTAATTTGTTGTTTATGACCCTCTTTGGGTAAGAATGGATCGGCAAGACCTGAGTAAAGTTAAGCATAAATACTTTGGTTAGCTTTGAGGCACGCAGACCTGGATTCCCTCAGGCAAACCTGGTATCCACTATCTACAGAGCACGTGAGCAAAGTGGAAATGGTCACAGAAAAGATATTCCCCCCTTACGGTCGCTAAGAGAAAGCGAAAGCTTTTATTCAGTTTGGGGAAAATCAATGACTAACATTTCTTCGTGATCACAACTAGATGTCATCTCTCAGTTGTGATATGTTTTGGTAATATGTGCCGTCAATGGCGTCTCAGAAAGGCTCCCATTAATGGCATAAAACTTGAAATGGGGTTTGAACTGTCCACTAGAGGCCATATCTGTTTGTTCATGTAGTTGTACCAGACAATACTGAACAGTGAACATCCCACACAGCAAACGGTAAGCTGCCCCTTAACATTTTTTTGCCCGCTCGTGGCAAAAATATTTAAAGGATAATGGGCACAGAAGTCTCCAGAAGCACGATATGCTAATATATTTATTCTTGGACATTATCTGTTCCTTAAAACTCACAGTTTTCCTCGAGCTACGCTCTCGGAAAACCCTTCGCATCTCGGAAAACTCTTCGCATCTCGGAACAGATAATGTGCGCGAACAAATATCCATGCATATTTTCGTGCCAAATGAAGACGTTTCAAAGAAACCAATAAAAAATAACTTATTAACATATACCTGCCCCTATTAGTGAGTTGGCTATTGACTCCTCTCCACCACGGTTTGGATCAAGTAATTCAACAATATTGGTGACTCCATGCGTGTAAACAATCCTACACAAAAATGTTCTATCAGCCACCAAAGCCTTGAATTCTTGTATAGCCTCCAGGCTCCAACCCTGTGTCTTTGGTTTCTTCACACCTGCTAGTGAACAAGTCAATGAAAGTGGGGGTAATCTCTGAAACTCTTGAGGTAGAGGCCATACGTTGCCTTCTTGCACCACTTCACTGTTTCCAAAGTCTACATAACGAACCCTGTAGCCATCGAGAACTTGTTCTAAGACAACAGCACGATACCAAACTTTATCCTGCGAGAATTGGGCAGCGCACATATCACCGGGAGAAAGACGTGCTAAACATTCGACAGTACAAGGATTCTTGGATAGGTGATGATTTAAATTGTCCATTAATGATCTGAGCTTGTCTATCAATTGTTTTTCAGTCTTCATTGCGTAGAATTCCCATGGATTCACAATGGCGTTGACGACGATTTCAAATGGCACTTTACCTCCCTTTGATTGACTGTGAAGTCTAGGAGGATTCCTCCCTTCCTCATACGGATGAGTATTCAACGGCCTCTTCGCAGAAATGTCGCCAAAATAAGGTGACTTGTCAGAGCTGCCTATTTGTTCCGCGCACACATCGTCTTGTCCATGTGATCCGTCGGCTTGATCTCCTTGACTCTTTATTTCAGCAAAGCCAGCTTTTATTAGGGTTTTATTGACTGTTTCACACATGCGTGTTCCATGAGCAGCTGACAATTCCACAAACAATGTTTCATCAGCTTGTTCACGTACTCGAATTTTACACCTTTTCGCTAAGATTTCACTCTTTAGAAAAATGGTTGATTCCAAAGACCAAACACCTGATGGAGAGGTACTCGTGATTCCATACAGGGACATCTTGAGAGCTTGTCTGGGAAGACTGAGTAGGTCCTCTGTTATGCGACGTATTTTGTGTACTGCGATGTCCTCCTGATTACCGAAGTCTATGTATGTACATCTCATGGTTCCTGCACTGATAACCAAGTCAACTTTCACTCTATACCAGCAATTGTCAAAGCTAAATTGGGCAACGCATACTTCACCAACACTTGGCGCATAATTTTCAAACACAGAATCACGGTATGTCGCTTGAAGAATACTCTTGAGTTGGTTTCGTCTTTCAAAGGCGTCGGAGGCACACGAATGAACCCACACGCAGCTTGGGTTTTCAACTTCTGTAACAACAACTTCAAAATCTTCTGTTGAAATTTTATCCATCTGGAGCTGCTCAAAAGGGATTCGCACGGGACCCTTGCTAGAGGACGGAAGCTCTGAGCAAGATGTTTCTGAATCTGTAACGGCCACTTTTGAAGTACTGACTGATTCTGGGGATAAACTGGTTTCTGACTTTGATTGGTTCACTTGGCTTTCTTGGCTTGACTTCAGCAGACCCGTTTCGGCATGTAGCACCTGAAGACCGGAGTCTTCGTGCATCAAGTTGCTTATAAAGGATGGAGATGTTGAGGTATCAGCGCTGTCGCTGTCTTCACTACTATCCACAGTCGTCACCGGATTTGGGTCAAAACCCATCATCTGGGCAAACATCTCAGCATTCTGTACATCAAATTCATCACTCTCTGCTACCCTCACACTCTCCTGAGCTACTTTCTTAGAGATCTTTTCGCCATTTTTTTCGGAATTCGTGGGCGTCTCAGAGATAGTAGGTTCCTTACTTGGATACGTTGAGTCCTCACAAGGAGTAAATGGGTGAGTTGGAGTAGCTTGCTGCACAGAATTTGCTGCTCTGGTCAAGGCAGAAGCAGTTTCCAGACATGTTTTCGAAGTGTCTACAAGGGTGGCTGTTTTTCTCTCAGACCGAGTTTGTTGCCAGCAAGCGTGTTTGTGCTTCGGCCAGTCATTTCTCTGACAGTCTCGACTACAGTACGGAACTTTGCACGCTGAGCACCACTTATGTCCTAACTGGCCACAAAAGCTACATGGACTTCCTTTAGGAGAAGAGGAGAGAAAGAAGATATCAGTCAATGCTGTGTCAACAGTATGGTTGTAAAAGGCGTTTAGGGCAAAGGTTACTAAAATCGTGCTTCTGTATTGACTATTGGGTTAAACTTTGTAAGAAACCAACAGCGAGTACTCTGACTTCAATCTGACCAAGACTTTCAGTTACCTTCGGATATAAGCTTGGAATTAGGAAAGACACTTGATACGTCATCTAGAGCAGCTTTATGTTCACTGTTATAGGGCAAAAACATAATCATCAAAAGATGTGGATATGAGGGTGGTATGACGTAAATAGTGTCATAATAAACCACTCAAATAACAGCAACAACAAAAAGAAAATGAAATTATTGACGCAACATTGTATCATACAGAAAAAAAGGCAGACCTAGTGAAAGGAAAAAGGCTTGAACCAAGAGCAATGACCATATTTCCAACAAGCAAACAAAAAAACTGCTGGGATACTGACGATACACACAATAAAACTTTCACTTCAATCCAGAGGAAGTAGTTTTTCTTAGGATGAACTCTTATGATTCTTCCACGCTCTAACAACTTTCCCGCGTGCTTTAAGTTAAGTTCTTCATCTCACCCTCTACAATCTCGAGGTAATTTTTTTGAATAAGTAATCGAGCTTGTTTTAATTTCAAATTTCAGCCAATCCCCTTTCGCCCTGTGAAGGCTGTCTCTTCACAAATGTTTAACAGAAGTTTCCAAGTCAAAATCCTAATTAACATAATTTCATTGAGACCCTAGCAAACAATTCAAGCTCTCAACTTGCAAGTAGGATTTTGCTTTTACCTGGAAACTACTTCATGATCAGTATGTACTTCTTCTTTATCATTTACACCATCGCCCTTTTTCTCCACGGAGTCTGTGAAGGCCGATTTCTGCTTTGACAGTGCAAGTGCAACCTTCAGACGGTTACCATGCCCCAAATCAGTCCATCAAACATTTGTATTGCTGCCTCTGCGTCACGTACAGTATTAAAGCCCACAAATCTGAAGTAAAAACCGCACGAGGTTGCACTTTAATCATTCATACATTCATTTAAAACATGGTGGTACACAATATATGACTATTGTGAGAGTATGTTCATGCCATACGCCGCACGATACTTACTGTAATAATGGGAAACTGTCCTAGGAACTGTTAAAGTAAACGATTTTGATCAGATGTCGTCTCACAAAATTGAGCTTCCATCATAAGAAGCTCTGACTTATCTCGCTCTCTTATTTTCAAATGGTGTCCCTTTTGCCCATGCCAACGATAATAGTTTGCAGCAGTAAGTCGCTCAAAAAGGCCCTATTTTGTACCTTTTTTGCCCTTTCTGGTGGAACCTTTTTTAAACACTTGCCTTGTTCGTCAAAACAATTTTCTCTGGTAACCGTGATAAAGCATAAAGCAATTAAGTTGCTGTTCTGCTGCACGGAAGTGACTAGTTCCTGGCCAATAACATCCAAGTTGGCCAATCAGCAAGTGCAAAAAACACTGTTTATCAGCGTGGTATATACATGTAGTAATTTATGCCAAACTCGCTTTTAACATATTTGGCTTATTTCAGCTTGTTACAGATGTGATTTAAAGTTTAGTTATCTCTCATTTGGCTTAGACTAAAATGACTCTGAGTTGGACCCAAAACGTATTTATACCCATAAACATAGACAATAATCCTTTGATGCATGGTCTATAAGATAAGTTAAAGCCTAATGTTAGAGCAAATTATTTTCCTGTGCAAACAGCCCTAATGCACTATAAAAATAAAAGTACCTTACTTCTTTGGTTTGCAATATTTTTGGAAAACAATTCATCCTGTACAACTCAATTCACATAAGAAAAATATTCAGTTTGACACAAAAGTAGATAAGAAAAATGACTGCTACATGTATTACCCAATCTTAGTGCTTTTATTGCGCTGAGGAATCAATTTACAAGACCTCAGTTGGCCAGCCTGTTGGAAGAGGTTCTGCAAGCCTTCCTGCATATAAAACAAAAGGAAACATTCTTGAAGAGTGGAAGCAGTTGGTGTTGTGGGCCCTTTTTGTTGTTGTTATTATTTACCCTTTAACCCCTTAGAGTGCCTAGCATCTAATTTCCTCCACAATATCACCCCTGAAGCAAACATTAAGCTTATGAGAATAAAGAAAATGATACCAACAGAAAGAGGCTCTTGATTGTTAAACGAGTTCTCCTTGTCAATACCAAAGAAAATGTATGAAGGAGCGTATGGAGAATATGGATACCGATGTTGAGGTGCAAAGGTTTAACCCAAAGAGGTCCATCTGTTTGGGTTCAGTGCAAGCATTACCTTTTAATTTACACTGAGGTTTGCATTCCAAAGAGAGAACTGAAATTATATGTTTTCTAGGTTAAACGTAGTTGATTTTATGAAAAAGAGACATTTGTGGAATTCTAATATGTTGATCATTTCTGCATTAAATCATTGACTACTTAAAGAATTGTGGCAAAGTCATTGGAAGAAAGATATTCAGGACTTCTAGAATTAAGTTGATGAAACACTTGTGGCTGATTTGAAATGACTCTGGGAAGTTAGTTTATTTTGCATACAGAAATGTAGGGTCCTGAATTGGATCTGCTTTGAATTTACTTTGAGACTAAAATGTCCCTCAGATGAGGTCACCTACAGTATTGTGCAAAAGATATGCAAACCTATGTTGACAAAATTTGATTTAAGTCCAGGCTTCTTGACAAACTTTGGTCTGAAACAAAATTTGCAACAAGGCCTCCATCAAGCTAAAATATCACTGACCACCATTCTCACTGACATTCACCGAAAATGTGAAAATACACATTTGTAAATTAATCCTGTTCTGAAGTTTGCCATTTCCAATGAATGCAGTGCATCACACTAAGTATAGGTAATAACATATTTTGGGTGCAATTTGGTGTTAATAAGTACCAGTAAATATTTTACAGACAACAAAATTGCATAGACCCAAAGGGCAAGTGCAATTTGTAGTCTTGGAGAAATTTACAAGTGCTTATGTACTGAACAAGAAATCATGTTACTTGTTAAAAATTGACATGAAAAAAGCATCACAGAAAGTCAACACAGACAAAATTTTGACAGCACGCAAGCACAATTTTTAATTTGCATTCATGTTGCAACTTGCACCTGCACTTACACTTGTGTTACAAGAAAAATGCACTCATTTTCACCCAATCAGACAAGTATAATTTTTTCATGTATATTTTTAGAAGGGATAATCTGAACCAAGCAAATGAATAGTCACAAAACTGAGGCCATGAATTGAGAAATAATTGCATTCGATTACATTACAGTTGGTGTGGAAAAAAAAATTTTATGTTGAGCAATATATTTCCAAAGTCATAATAATCAGTTGCTAGCACTCGACACACTGATGTTAGGACTTAAAAGGGCCCATCTCAGAAAATCCAGCAAAAAACTGCAAAGCCCATTTTCCAGAAAGGCTTAATTCAAACCAAGGAATGAAGGGAAATCAATCAGTGCTAAATAATGCAAAACCATTAACTGTAAATTTCAACACAAAGAAAAACAATGCGAACATGTAAAGTGAACACATGAAAACCGAAGTGGGCCTACACCCATCATTAAAACCAGTTTTGATCACAGGAAAACACATTCAAGACAAATTTTAAAAAAAGGAAAAATCTATTTTCATGAGCTTGCAAACAGCTTAAATGTCAATAAATACTTCAAAATGTTCCATGTCCATTAGATTTTCCTTTTGTTTGACCCTTTCTTGGATTTGTTGAACACTTTTGTCTCATGAACTTCATAAATATTTACTCAACTTCTCCTTCTTTCATTTATCCAAACTTTACTCTGTTAAACTGGGGCTCTAATCATTATATGACAGGTAAATCAAGCATGCTGAGTGGAGAATTGTTTTGTTTTTTCTTTCCCAAATGGACTTTTGACCAAAGGCCAGCTTAAATAATTATGCTTTTCATTGCAAACTTTTGTTCAGTAGCAAAAATTTGAAGAAATACCACTCTTTGTTCTGGCAAAATGACATGAACTGCAGGAGAGAATCTTTGCTTGAACTTTCACACAAAAGTTCAATTAAACTTTGAGAAGAACAGTGAATGAAATTCTGTGATTTTTATTTGCATGACTTTGGCCATGCATGATGATTGACAGCTGTGCAATGTTGCAATGCTGTGTGGGGACACTTTCTTTTTTTAAGCCTTCTCTGGTGTGAAGATGGCAAACTCTGCTGTTATGAACATTATATGGCATGGGTTTATTCTGTAAAACAGCCCTGTTTACAAGTTTGAACCTCACATGCTGCCTAGCTAATAAAATACTCTTTAAGGTTAATGAAATGTTGTCCTTTTTTGCTCAGCTATGGCTTGCATTTGTAATAAATTAATACATAAATAAATCCAAGTGAAGAATGATCCTTGCAAGTGAGCTGCAATTTAAGCAACTACAGAAAGGAAGCCCTAACAAATTCAGGTTTTGACAGACTTCTAACCTGTGCCTCTCTGATACCTTGCACTACTAACAACTGAGCTACAAAACCACATGTTGGAGGCAAGGCAAATGTTAAAGGTTCTTCACATTTCTTCACTTGAATTTCATTGGAAGGGCAACATGTAATTTGTTCCACTAAAACTGTAAATTAACAAACTTGAACCCTTCAAACAATCAAGACTTATTTCATACCTGAGTCATTTGCTGTGGAATTTTGCCTACAAAAAGGCAAGCATCTTTTTCATTAATTTCTAGGGAAGACATCATGTGTTGATGCACTGACTCACTTAAATTCCTGTTCGAGATGAAATTATAAGTGATTCCATATTTCACTTCACCGCAAGGGGCCATAGCACTGTGCACAAAAACTAATTTAACACCAAAGTTTTCAAAAAGAGAAAGCTATGCAAGTATGTAAAATGACTTAAGTAACACCTTACCAAACTATTCATCATCAAGAGCCCAAATTTTGGCACTTTTTCCAAATTCTGTGTGACTGGTAATGCCAAGAGTGTACAGCATGTTAATCAGGATAATTGGACCTTGATGTATGAACAGTTGTTGATGGGGGCTAGCGTGCCTATCCTCTAGAAACAGTGAACTATAGTAATTGTAATTATATTTAATTAAATATTTATAGGAAAGTTGTATTTTTGTTCAAACAATATCACACATGTTCACACCCCCTTAAATATAAAGATTCTATTGTGGTCCAAATCAGAAGCCAGTTTGATAAATTTGACCTTATTAGAGACAATTTAAAGGGATACAAGGAAAATATTAACAACAAATTTCTCACATTGTAGGATAACTGCCATGATAAAATTGAGTTTAGTTTACATTGTTGTACAACATACTGAAGCTAGATCTAAGCAAAACACGCTTATCAAACACAAGATGGGAAGGGTGGGGTTGGGAGAATCCAAGAGAGTTATGTGAACAAAATATGCAGTTGAGGGTTTGCAAAACTTTGAGTATTCTCCAACCTCCCAAGTACCACTACCCTATGATACTGAGTCAGAATAAAGTGCACTTTAAAACTTATGCCTCATGACTGTACTTTAAATACCTACCCTGGAAAAGCATCTGCAAAATCTGTTATGCTTGGTTCTTTATAGCTGTTGAATGCTTTAGATTCATAGTCATCAAGCATTGGATTCCAAGAATCTAGATCTTTCAATTGTTTGTCATTTCTGGATGTATCTTCCTCAGACAATGTGCTAAAAAAAAAAGAGAAAAGGAGCAAGAGTCTAACATCAAGCAAAACTTCCAGAGCTGTGCAGAATCATTGCCTGACAGGCTTCTGGCCCAGAGGACAGGCCCCAAGGAGGCACAATAGAGTCCCCAGCGTATAGGGAGAAATATGAAATGATGTATGACCAATAGAGTAGGTGGAAAAATCTCTTTTTGTCCTGAATGTGGCATGGAGAGGCAAGGTTCCGACTGGCTGATGTTTCCAGGATCCTTGGCATTTCAGACAAAACCATTCATCATCATAGACTTGAGTTTGGACTGCCCGTTGAGCAAGATGCAGAATTTTCTGACATATCCCATGAAGAGCTGGACAGCCATGTTCAACAAAATATTAAGAGTTACATGTACACCAAGTTCTAGACTACATTTTCTTCAAGGCAGATTGTAGAAAAGAGGATTGTATTCAGCCAAGACACATTAAGGAGTCATTAAGAAAAGTTGATCCAGGATCAACAGCTTACCTAAGATACACAAGCTCAACATACCATTAAGACCTATTGTATCATGTATTAACACCTTTGCTTACAATTTGTTGCCTCACCTAAGTTGATATCCCATTCCCCTTAGCAGGCAAGTCAGACTGCTTAGTTATTTACTCTAGACACCTCACGTGTAGAGTTAATAACACTATGTTAATGCAAGGTTAAGTTTTATTTATTGTGACCCTCACTGGTACACGCATAGGGTCAAAGAGGCTATCTATGACTTCATCCCAACAACATCAATAGGGATAGCGGAATTGAAATTCTTGAATGCTTGAATACCCACAATCAAACAACAGAACAGCCAATTGATGTAAACCTATGATGGAACACCATCTAACAATGGGAATAAAACAATGAGGATCGAAATGCACCAGCAGCAGCAAAACCAACGTGCTACAAACAGTAACATATAAACAATTGACCTCGTTGCCTGATGAAGACTAGCAGCATTGCAATTAACATCCAAATTGACTACATCATGAGACAAACAAATATTGTTCATCTCCCCAAAAATTCGGGTGTTAAAAAAGGGCCAGTGGAAGTTTAAGTGAACAACTGTTACTAGTTTTATTAGGTTACAGTTATATTATAAATATACCACTGCAGTGGCGCAAATGATGGGTGGATGGAAGCGTTTTACCTATCTGTAGTAATTGAGAGTTTTCAATATTGAAATTGATCATCTGAGTTTGCAATATATTGTAATCAATAATCTTTGAAAATAACAGATTGATTTCCATCGCTTTTTGATATTACACGAAATATGACTTGTACGATTCAATCGACTAACATGTATAATAAAAGAAAATCGATTACTGGAATAAGATAGCATCGATTTGTTAAGTCCTGCGTACTACAGTGGACAGCCATCCCTCGGGTGGACTACTGATAGAGAAACTGTCGATAAATGAACCCCCCCCCCCCACTGAAACAATCAGCAAGCCAGGTAGGCCTTGTTTCTGATGTAAGCGGAGTTGCATTGACCTCAGTTAGAGGAGAAATGATCTACGGGCGACACGGTCACAAAGCAAAAACACCAGAGACAAAAACCAGGAACCATACAGTCCCAAACCTAGACCTGTCACTTTTCCGAACTTTCCCTTCGACAAGGTACATTTTGCTTTCCCATTGCCATGTTTCTGGTGTATTTTCTGTCTTTTTCATCGACCTAAACTTCACAGTATGCTATGGTGTTCCAAATGAAATGATAATGGGGGTCTGCTTTATGTTGCGTTACTGAAGATTTCGAGTGTGCACAATTACTCATCAGCAGTGTTGGGTAGTCGTTTTTTCGATTTAACCACGTGGTCTGTAGGGGTAAGAACAGTGTTGTTGTTCTATAACTTCTTGCAAAAAGAGACAAGGGAGGACTTGGCTATTGATTTCTTGTTTCCTCGCAACTGAGCGTCAAAATGAATCTTATAGCCCATGTGTGTTTTGAACACTCGTAGGGTCCAGGTCATTTTCCACGACGAGAATAGGTGGTCAGCGGCGCGCTATGATAACTACGTCTGCAGACGGTGGGTCATATCTCGTGTGCTTTGTGGCACTATCTGTGCATATCCGATAGATCTAAATGAGTATATCGTGCGTCCTGGGCCGATGTACTTTCTCCCTTGGTCAAGCCTGCTTCCCCACTAGCTCCACATTTTACCATCGCACCACACGTGTCATACAGTGCGATTCGCATCAAAAATAGTTACAACCACCTAGGCTCTGCTGGTTCACTGTGCTTGTTCAGGCCTGGCTGCAACTTCATGCTATCGACATCAGCTAAAGCAAAATCTCGTGGTTTGGCTTTCCCTACCTTTAGACAAAGTAAAAACTATTTAATTTTACGTCTGCCTTCACCGTACAATACCTTGAAATGTTTTAATAGACTTGCACACCGAATTGATGGCTTTGTTTGGTGGATATGGGGCGTGCCGGCAGTTTAAGAATTTCTGTTACTAAATTATTTAGTTAGAGCACAGTGCGGCGGGGGAAACCTCGCCGTATTTATTCGGCGGAGCCACTGTGTAAAGCCATCATGGCTCGCTGGTTTTTGCTCACGAATTCTTAGGTTAATGGGGGTTTTCAAAACAACAAAAGAATATAATTCAAAAATAACTAATATTGTGTGGTGTGAGGGTCTACGTGAACGACAGAGCCCGTAAATAGGCTAAGAGCTCATAACATGGCTCCGTTTCAGCCAATTAGAAATGTAGAAATTCAATACGATTTATTAACTGAGTTGAAAAGGTGATGTTTCGAACGCCTATGCCTTCGAGTGCAGGAGTGAATACGAGGAGGGCTGGACTATCGAGAAAACTGTGTTTCCAGAGCTTTATCCAAAACCCTCACTCTTGTTCTGAACACTTAAAGCGTTCTTCAAGCCTCATTCTTGATGTTAATGAGGCCTTCTTTTGCGGAATGAATTCTCGTAGTTCGATGTAAGAGCTGGGTTTTCACGGGTTTATATTCCGCAAGATGCGATGTTCAAGTGATACTTACCTTCTAAAATCTCCAGTTGTGTCTCCTTTGATTAAAATTCTGAAGCCTCTCTTGAATGGCTTTTCCATGAAAATGTCAAATTATTCAAGGGGATTTTGAAATTTCAGTGTGGAAAAAGTCATATTGACCAGCTGGACCTGAACCATCCATTATTATGGGTTCTGCTCAACATCTCACATGAGAGGGGGGAATCATCTTGACTTTCATCTGAACAGGTGTCTCTGACGAGACTCAAGACTACAAGTTTGGCTCTTTGGCATCGGTGCAAAACCTTCAACACTCCCAATTCTGAGTTGTCTCGCAAAACATCCTCTCGGATTTGCACTGGCTAACTCACAAAAACTGATGAGTTTTGTATTTTTCAACGAAATCCATTCCATATCCCTGAGGCTGTGATCCAGGATTTCAAAAATGGGAGGTTGCGAAGAAATGGGCCGCCAAAGGCAGACTCATGGCTGGGGGGGGGACATGTTCGCCCCCGGGAAATTTTGAAATTCAAGTCTCGGGAATGGCGATTTCCACGCGTTTTGAGGGATGATGGGGGACGGTTTAATTACCTTAACCAAAAATCCTCTTTTTAAAGCTAATTTTTTTTTTGTTTAAACGAGGACTACGTTTACATTCTTCACAATAATGGAGATCAACTGACTCTTAGAAACATGGAACTTAAATCACTGTAAGTTATTTTGTCTTCTGCTATTTAATGTGTTCTTAAAAGTCAACGCTTATTAAGATTCCTCTCAAAACATTTGGATCAACGAGTAACTTTCTACGAGGGGTTGTTGTTCGGGCCAAAAATTGTTGTTTCTGAACATCGTAATCGACAGGCGTGTTTGTCAAAATGAACATACTATCACTGTAGGTAGCCCTTGAACCAGTTTTTTTAAAAGTGCTGTTTGAGTGCTCGTGTTATCAGCTGATATTGACTGGAATTGTACATGCAATTTCGCAAACAACAGGTGGATGTTCGGAAAGATGTCGGGATTTCACAAGCCTGTCAGATAGACAAGGAAAATATAACCAAAAAAAGCTGTCATTTGTTAACCTAAGGAAAATTTTAATATAAAACAAATTGACGTTACTTCGAATCTGTAAGGCAGTTTGAAAGCGCGTCTTTTTTGTTCGTCTCGGATTGTGGCCTTTTTCTCATCAACGATCATCATTCAACGTCGAGAGGTCTTGTGGGCTTCGGAGATCTGACATATTCAATCTCGAGAAACTTTCAGCTATGTTTCTACGTTTGTGTCCGCTACAATGGCGCTCAGCACAAGACCAAGCAATTGCACTGCAGTCTTCTGATGTGGACCCAGAATCTGAAAAAAAAGAAACCCTGTGATGAAATTAAGCCTGTTTGGAACAATCATTTATGATATCTGAAATATTTAACGTTCCATGTTAACAGCCGAGCGGTTGATAATTTATATAGATTACCTTGAAGACATTTTCTTGTGTGATATGGTCAAGGAATGGAAATGATAACAGATTGCGGCGGTAGTATTCCTCAGATGTGTCATGGGTGCATTTGCCAATACTTGGTCTTTGCGCCGCGTTCTTGGAGCGCTTGGTTCAGTGCCCAGATCTGAAAACTGATATCACCGCATCATGCGTTACCATCTTTGGAAGACAAAATCATTCTTGTCTCGCAATTCTTTCAACTCCTTCTCCGTCTCCATACTGGAGGCGGTAACAATCTCATTACTGAGACTTTTTTTATAGCTTTACGCTATCAGCTTTATGACCGCCAGAATTTTCATCCGTGACCCAGTCCAAGGACATGGTGTTGCTGGTTAACCTAAAATGACATCAAAGGTTTAACAACTGAACGTAATGGGACAAAAGTTTCATTACGCCTCCATGACGCTACACCCCAAACAAACGGTACGGCAAAGGTCGAGAATCTTGGTTCTTTGAGACTCTAGCGGATCCAGGAGCTTATCACTTTTTCCAAGCACCTCTTGCCGCTCAGGGGAATGATTAAAATGTTTGCGCAATCTGTAATTGTGCCAGCCATGTTGCGAACTAATGGCAAGCTGCATGCCTTTACGATAACGAGATTAAGGACAAGCGAATTGCAGTATGCGTACAAGGCTTTGGGGTTTTTCTGGGAAATTAAGCCTTGTACGCCTATAGCTTCAGCTACCGCCAGCTGAAGAATGACGTTATATCACCACGTTCATTGCGCCTCGTGCTTGTTACAGATTTAAGAGACCTCCTTTCGGTCTCAGCGACGCGAGCGAACCCTTTCAGTGGATGATGGACCCTGGCAGGATTGTGGAGCAAGCCTCTCAGAGTAAACAGGTTATCACCACAAGGTCAAGAAGAGTACTTAAATCAAAGAGGGATTGTGACAATTTTGTTTACTATTGAAGTAACCATAGTTTGATTTCGTAGCTTGTGATTGCATTAACTATATTCCTTATGATTCTTTAAACATTTCCCAAGATGTGATATCACTGTGGGACTACTGGATGATGTAAAAAGTACTTTAATGAAGTAACATTATTGTACCAGCTCATTTGATAGTTGGATCGATCAATGAAGACAGAATATAGAAAGCAAATAAAGATTGTGTGTCTCCACTACATGAATACACCACATCCTACATCGCTGATTCTCGAAAATGGAATTGTGATGAAATAACAAAATATTTATAATTAACAGGCAAAATTAAAAGAAGCATAGTTTAATCATTACTGGATCCTAAAGGATAGACCAATAGAGGAACAGTACTGGTCTTAAGCAAGCCCACATAAATCATCACTACTGTTACTATTGTTATCACCATTATCATCATTATTATTGTTATTATGAGATTTTGTTATCATTGAATTATTGGTTGAGTGACAATTATTCATTACATTCTGGAATCATCTTTCTGTTGTGGAACAACTTACTCAAAAATATGTGGGATGCAGTGGGTTTTTTGTTTTGCAGGTGAGACAAATCTGCTCTATCACTTCCCTCTAGCGTCATTGTACAATCTTTAGTTCTTTTCAATGCTATAGAAATATGCCATATTAGTAGCCGTATATAGTCTTCACATTATGGCATGTAAATTGTATTTGTTATATTTAAGCTTAGCTAGTTATAATCGACTCAATAAGCATAGTATTTACATTAACTGGATATATATATATAATTTAGAATAATATATACATAATATATAGAATATGCATAGAGTGATATATAGAATAAAATAAAGAAAATACCCTACACCGATAAATTCCAAATTTTTACCGTTAAATTGGTCATTATTATATCCATTAAATCCTGTAGTATATATGTTGTAAACAATTTAGGCCGTTGGGCACCTCACTCACTTACATTAACTGGTGGAGGTCTGGCTCTACTCAATCGTTGAAGACGCTCTTTCTATTTTTTTAACACGCTTTTTAGCTACACTAAGACAATGCAGAAGCTAGTGATGCTTTGAGCTACATATTTTGATTAACTGCTGAATATGAACGCACTTAGGAAGCTGCTTATCGTTTCCTCCCCTGTATTTTCATTTGTTCTATTAAATTCGATTCATTTGTTCAAAAGTAGACTTCAGGGAGATGATGTAGAAGTGGCGGGATTTACTTCGCAGAAACAACGTGCATTTTAAAATTGGCTTGCCATGGCTGCACATGGGGCCACCTCAGACAGTTTAACTACCTTTCGTCTTCGTTACGTGGTCGCATGATACGCTTGAGATAAATAACGGTGATTGAACTGAGTGGAGTGCAATTTGGACTAAAACAATATACATGATTTAAAAATCGATCGAGCGCGCAGCAAGAGTTCGATTTGAAATCACAAATGTGATTTCAACCAAAATTGCACAACACGAACTTCAGTTACTACTTTATTACATACATTTTGAAATCGGAAAATTTGATTCACAATTATATTCATTCCTTTCTACTGAAATAGTAGGAAAAGTGTTGGAGACAAAAGCTGCAAAATTCGCCACACGATGACTTCTTCGTCTTTTATTTTCCTAACTTTGATTGGTTACTTTTAACAAGCCTTAAAATCTGATTGGTAGTAATGTTTCAGTGGAAAAAGATGCGATTTATAGCAAGAAATAGAGCAATTCGTAAATAAATCGCAATGCTGAGAACCAATCAGATATCAGCCGGATCATCAGTGATTTCAAAATGAATGTTATATGGCATTCCATGAATCAAAATTAATGCTATAGGGAATTTTTTGTCTTACAGAGAGCAGAATTTTAGACTCTCGTGCCCTCCATTTTGGTGCTTCTTTGAATACAAACATTCCCATTCTCAGAGACTGAAGACGAACTGTGAGAAAGAGACTCCGCTTTCGTCATGTGGAACGAAGTATGGGTTGACTGAACACAGTTGAGACGCTCGGATGATCCACGGCCTGTACAACAAGACGGACGAAGCAATAGTTTCCTGAAGGCGCGGCGATAGGTGCGGTTCAAACAGGTGTAAATGATTGGGTTCAAGAACGAGTTAAGGTATTCCAACCATTTGATTGCCTTGTAAGCTTCGATGTTAACTTTATAATCAGGCTTTAGAGCATACAAAGTAATTATTGCGAAGAAGGGCATCCAGCACACAACAAACGCTCCAATGACAATCGCTATCGTCTTGGTTGCTTTGATATCCCTGGCGTAGTTTCGACCAATGCGGAGCGCTTGATTTCTTGCCACAAAGTATATTTTCATGTACATGACGAACATAAGAAACAGAGGGACAATGAAACTCACCACCACGAGACCAATTTGATATGCAGAACGCATTTTCGCCATTTTGACCGAAGGGACATGCAGACCGCAGAGCAAGATAGAGAATACCCACAACGCAACTATCATGATAATAGCTCTTAGCGAAGTCAGCGATTCGCTATACGAAAATGGCGCAGTTATAGCTAGGTGACGATCAAAGCTTACAGCCACAAGATTCATAATGGACGCTGACCCAACAAGGATGTCAATACTTGCCCAGAAACTATACAACTCTCCTGAGAAAACGCTTCTGGATTTTTCATCCATATCAGTTAATTGCAACACAAGCCAGAAAGGCATCGCCAATAGCGCCACTAGGATATCTGCTGCACTTAAACTGATGATAAAGTAATTGCAAATTGTTCTGAGATCACGATAATAGTAAAAGCAGGCGCACACCATGGTATTTCCCACTAATGTCAACAGCATCAGAAGGGCGACGAAGAATGCTGCAACGATATTTCCCTCGCTTGTGTTAAACACGAATCCTACGTCGGTTGAGTTGTTCATTGTGTCACGCTCTGAGAAGCTGAAAAAAGAAAAGATTGTGATTGATGGAAACGACAGAGACAAAAATGGTAAAGACAGCACAAAGCGGGGCAGTAAAAAGATATATTTGAAATATGGTCTTTTTACAAAGTCTACAAATTTGCATGAGTGTTCCTCTCTGGTTCTTACATTTAAGTCACAAAAAATGTAATAAAAAAGATAGCAATAACACTTTTTTACCGCAACGACGTCAAAACCCCCTGCTAGCATTGTTAATGAGGGAAGCATATTTCATTAACTGTGTTCAACAAACGCGCCTTATGTATTCCGCTAAATTTATTACAAGTAAGACACCAATCTTCGTCTTGTTAGGGTACATTTGATTCATGAAACTCACTAAAGAGAATATAAATTACCTGATTTTAAAAGGATGAGTAGTTTCGTGTGTTTAAAAATTCGTGTGTCTTTTGCCAATACCAAATCTTCAACATTTACTCACCGAAAAGAAAACAAACATGTAAGAATGTAAACTTTACTTGCATGAACAGTCGTTCACGTAACGCGACCGCTCAACCTTTTGGCAATGAACTTTTGCTAAAATTCTGCCACACCGCAAATGACAAAATCTGTGAGAAGTCAAAAGACTGAAGTTGTCACGGTTACTATTTTGATCGCGCAGAGAAGATATCCATCGTATTGAAACTCTGTTCGGTCACATAAATAACTCATTTGATGACTAGTTAGAGAAGCGAGGTTTCCCTAAGCTAACTTATCAAAAATCTATGTACCGTAAACGGGTTGTTGCGAATAACTTGAGTGATACTCTATTGGTAAAACTATAACAAGTAAAGTAATTTTATCTCAGCGGCAAAACATTCACTGCATTCGTAACAGACAGATGTTTGCGATTCTAAATAAATACAAGCAAAATACCTTCACTGAACAGAATTTCATGCTCCCGTCGTTACTGCCTCTCTTTGAAAGAGCGACATGGGTTGCCTAACAAGTTGAGAACGTTTAGGCTTTCGAAACAGCGACTTCACTGCGTCAAAAATTCCACACGAATTTATTTCATTTGCGCGCGGGCGGTGTGGGTAATTCATTCGAAGAGTTTTGTTTCGAATTGGCGATCAGCGCATACATTAATCTGGACTTAAAATGAAAGACAGCAGATTATTAAAGGCTTATCAAAACAGCGCGTGTTGTCAGCGAACATAGTGGTTTTCGTTCCTGAGAAGATTTCACGTGTTCGCATTTTATTCAGTAAATGCACAGATATGGGGTAAAAATTGGAGAAACAACGCTGAAACAAGTTTGACAGGGTTTGAAGAAAATGACTCTTAGACATCGTAAATTGGTTCCGGTGTTTTTGTTCGGAATCCCTAAAAAGACTCATAATTATTAGGTTTCCTCGAATTAGTCAGAGCGGCAAAGTTATTCAACTGCAAAGAGCACATTTATGTTAGAAGCATTAGTGGAGTATATATCTTAGTCTCGTGTAGGGTTGCTTTTCCTGTCATGTTCCGACTATTTTTTTTGTCGATTACCATCAAGTCCCTTGTTCAAATAAAACATCGCTAAGAATTCGATCTGTCAATGTTTACAATATTAAATTAGTCGCTTTTATGAATTATGGAAATTCTCTTCAACCGGAGGTTTTTCCAGTAAGTTTAGTCGATCATTTTGCAAATAACCATTTTCTTGCCGACTTGCACAACAGGGGGATTATCCAGGACTCTACCTTTTCGTAACAAAGATTAGCGAAAGCTTTAGAAAATGGATAATAATGTTTGACAATATCACATCTCTACCAGGGTGTAAGCCGCAAAATGCTGCTCTTTTAAGTATTAATTTGATCACAATAGCTTCTTTTTGTAACCATAGTGTTTCGAGATTGCCTTATTAGACCAATTCAGCAGGAGTTTGTAAAATTAGCGAGAAGTGGCTGAATTAGCTACACCCAATAAAAACGTGCAGCCATAATTAAGAATAGAAATTGCTTCAGGATATGGAAATACAATTTGTAATATTCTGAGGAGGTAAAATACCGATTGAATATAAAAACTCTTAGAGGAATCGAAAAATTGTTTTACGAGTATCAGAAAGGGACATCCCATGTTTAAAGATTCTGTGGTACAAATCTGTAAGTAAGATTATGTCAGCAATGGTTAAAACTGAGACTAGATGCAGAAAATAGTTACTTTAAACCCCAAAAGCTATGGAAATTACGATAGTGAATGACTTAAATTTGGTGAATAAAGAATCAAAAAAGGAAGAGGAAATTAATTAGAAAAAAGAAGTCAAAACAAAAGTGTAAACATGCTTTGAATTCTATTTTCCTTTAATATATTCGACTACGAAATTGAAAGTTGCCCTTCTTTCCTCCGTCACTTAAGTTATGCAGCCACCTGCCAATTGTTTTCTTAGAGTAGGCAAATTTACATTAGCATTTATGGACAGGCTCCTTTCGAAATTGTTTTTTTCTCACCTTTTGTTTTGCGTTCGATCTCAGTGCTCTAAACACCGATTTAGAGTCAAAACAGAACTTTGGTCTCTTGTCACCACGTATGGATTTGAATGGTTTTTCTTTCCTTGGATGAAATCAGTCACCGACATAAAGTCACCTTGGTAAAGTTTTTTTCATGAGAAAGCGTCTTTGACGCACACATTATACCTCATTATTTTCTTTTGGTACATGGTAGAACAGTAGAAATGTTTTAATGCAATTCACACTTTCTAGTAACTGAATTGATCGTTTTTAGCAAAATGAATTTGATTTTCTTCAGTTCCGTGGCTTATTAACGATTCAATCGATTATCCTATGGGAAGGGTAACAATTACAGTATGGAGAAGATTATTTCAAAAGTAGAAAACAGTTAATTGACCTATTGGTTTAGTGCCATATTAGGCAAGCATTTTTCATTTTTGATTAACCTATATTCCATTACCCTAAACGGTGCCTTCTCTGAGAAATTAAAACTTTCCAGTGAATGTCAAAATTCCTCTCCTTAGTATATCACTAGATCGATGTGTAACAATAAAGCATGTGAGATTTGTCAAGAGGAAAGAGTATTATGCAGCCTGCCCAAAGTAAATCAGTTGGAGCTGTTGATATAAAAAAGAGATAATTTTGATCTTCACTGAAGTTTTATGACGGGGAAATTTCTCCCACTACAAAATATTAACCCTCATCGAATGTATTCGGGGAATAAATTTGCCCGTTAGCCATGGCAAAATCTTTAAACGCACATCTCCTCATCTGGATTTTCAGAAAGTTCGTTTTGTACTTAGCCGACAAGAGCTTAAACAGAATAATTAATGCCATTGTTAAAATGCAAATATACACCAACTGCTGAATACAAACCAAAAAGGTTGAAGCAAACACGAAGACTGTCAAATCTCTAAGCCCATAAGCTATACGCGAAAAAAAGACGAAGACAAAGTTACAAAAAAATTAGTAGAATTCGAATGCTAAAAAGCAGCTTCATTTTCCCTAGAAGAACGTGCAGAAAAGGTTTTCGTCTTTTCAGAGGAAAAGCTTACGATGATACGTTCGTCTTAGTTACGAACGAATATAATTATCTAAAAAAGGTACCTTATCTGATTTGGAAAGGAAATCTAAAAATATGTTGAGCTTTAAGTTCCTTCTTGTATTTCAAAACCATGTATGATTGCCTCACCTTCAGTTCTAAAAAAGGTTGATTTCATAAATCGGTCACATTTGCCCTTCTCTAAAATTCCTACAATGATTTGAAGTTCTCTGCTATTGTTTTAGCAAAATATAGTACTAGAGATTGATTTAAAGGTACGAGGTAATCACAGGCAGCTGGGAAAATATGTAAATTTGATCGCTAAGAAATTTAACCTAATTTTCGTTATCGGATGCTTATTGGTCGTGACGATGGTTTAACGTGGGGGTGCGAATTAGTTTATTTCTCAAGCCTGTACCAAATGCTCTTTATTTAAATGTTTCTTCAAAGTCTAGTAATTGTCCATGATGAATCCTCTTAGCTATTATGATTTCCGAGTTCATTTATGGTGTACCCGAGAAGTTTCGTAGACTAGATGTGTCGCCGGGTAATTTCCATGTTGTCATTCTTTACACAATAAATACCTCAAAAGTCGTCTTGACAAATGTCCGAGCGTGGCTATCACAAGCCTTGTTTACTTTTTAAAGGTCTCTGTATTTGAGTTATAATATGTACGCGCAATAAGACACAATTTTTTTTGTTTTTGACTGTTCTTGGACTGTATTCAGTCGGGATCTTGTAGCAAAGGCCAGCAATACTCACATGACAAATAATATTTCAGCAGTGATGCTTACATCCAATTATCCCCTCTAAAATCTATCGTTGATTCAGGTAATATTCAGTAACTGTAAACATTTAAGTACCTTGCACTTGATTCAAGTTTTGAAAGAAAGCCTGGAAATTCCTTGCAGCATGTTCATGGAAAGAAACAATGGATTTGTCGTCAGTGAATTCTGAGCATTGCATTATGTAAAATCATAAACGAATATGAAAAAGGGAAGATAACTCGTTGATTCTTTACATATACGTTTTAATTATTTGTGATATCTAATAAGACAAAAGGAAGTTAGAATTTGGCGACAAATTAAAAAATCGAAAAAATCAATTTACCTATGATAACTCTTATTTAATATGCTAAGACGCATGACTGGCAAACCGTTTGCTGAAATAAAGAGTTTTTCTCGAGACGCGAGAGGCGTAAAATCAGGAAAGTCGACTTAGAAATAAGAATAAATAAACAAAGTGCAGAATTGAACGAAGCGCTTAATTTAACCCTTCAATTATTAACATCGATTTGCAAAGAATTCTAATTTATGAGCAAGTGGTGACAAAATAAAACTTTTAAGTAAACTCAGAGGAGGATGACGATTTCACAAGGTGTCGAAATGTTGCATTTGTTCAAATCTAATTGCATCTCTGATAACATTTGTTTGATCAAGCATTTAAAGCCGACAACCGTTTAAAAGTTTTAAGCTTTTAATGGCTACACCGATTGACCAAATAGATTTCTTTCAGTAATCGATTACTAGCTAACAGCTGCTTGTTGTGTACCGGCAAACAAATTTTAAAATGAAGCAGTCAAAACAATAAAAACTCTCATTGCTTTTTGTACTGAAAGAGATAAAATTATTGAAAGGGTTTACTTTTATACAGCAAGTAAAGAAGGTTTTGGCTAATCATCAGTGTAGGGTTTTTCTCAGCTTCGAGAGAGTTTCCAGGAGGAGCGTTATGAGCTTCAAAAACTAAACTTGTTTACCAGTAGACTGCCGAAGACGAACATCAAAATGGACAAAATTAACAATTAAATTAAGGTGCGACAGTGATTGTGCTGTAAATTAACCATAACTGCCCTACAATAATGGAAATCAAAGTTTGTCAACATCTTAGTCAGGAAATAAGGTGAAGAAAATTTTTTTCATCCCCTGCGTCTCGCATATTGTTATGCAAAGCTGATAGCACCTAATAACCCAAACATTTAAAAAAACAGATTTAATCTGAAAAGCCAAGGTAGCGGGAATAAATCATTCGAAATGAAGAGTTAAAATTAAGCTATCACTAACATGTTAGTTTTAATGTAAGGAATTGTTGCTTTCGGTTTAGGCTAAGAGTTAGAGTTAGGGTTACCGATGGACATCTCACTGAGCCAAGGTTTGATCCCTATAGAAGGATAACACATCACATGATGAGTGTTGATACAAAAAAATGGAAAAAAATAAAAAAAAAACGGTCATCGCAGGTAGAAAATTTCTATCGATGGCTTTCCTTTAAATACTTCTATTGCCATATATTCCCATCCTTAATTACGGCCGTACTTATTCATGTCCGTCAAAGTTCATCCTTGTCCTTTTAAAAATCATCTTTGGTTCAGATTGTGATTGAGAGAGACGAGACTCAAAATGTTGTGGGTTACATCAGTGCATCGGGAACAGCGCAATTAGAGGGAAGGCTTCTTCAATTTTGTTGAAGAGTAGGTGTAGTGGTGTAGGTGCAACGTTGAGGGCAATTGTTATCGACCAGAAAAATCTAAAAATTTCTCCTCGTAATATCCATCTGTGAAACCGGAAGGTGTTCTATCAGACACGAGTTCTGTTCGTTACGAATGATATCATCATTTAAGACAAACAATCGAGCTTGAGTCGCCCGGTCGAGTTTTTCGTTTACCGTTTTTCGGTCTCTTCTTTCTTCATTTTCCGTTTTATGTTTCCCGTTCGTCGTTTCTCGTTTCCTGTTTTCAGTATTCCGCTTCCCGTTCCTTGTTCCTCGTCCTTCGCTTTCATACACTCGAACCTGTATTAAGCGGTCACGGTGTATTAAACGGTCGTTTGTCGAAGTCCCGAAAACTCCCCTAATTAATATAATTTTAACCTCTATTAGGCGGTCGTGGTCACTCTTCACCGAGTCCCAACGGCCTGTTTTTATTGCTTTCGCCTGTATTCAACGTACTTAAAGTAAGAAAAAATCGACAGTGATCAGTCAGGTAAATTTGAATCCATCATCTCCCGAGCGAGTTTTGTACATTAAGAAGTCAATTATGAGATAAATTGTGGTGTTTTTATTCCCCATCTTGAAACCTGCACGAAGCAGTCAACCCGTATTTAGCGGTCACTCGGTCTTTCCCCGTGGGTGACCGCTCGTACAGATTGGCTGTATGGTCCTATATTTCGTACAAATGAAGAGTGCTAGATTGCAACCAAAGAGCGAGGAACGAAATCGACAAACACGAAGCAAGGAGGAAAAGAACGATACAAATCAGGCCTCGCGTTATATAATTTTTTTGCTAGAGAAATTGCGAGACCGCGGACGCCCGAAGAGTCTGTAGCACATTGCTGTTCATGAATTAAAATAGGAAAGAGCCTGGAAAAAAGAAGCAAGAAGATATCATATTTTCGCGCAACTTGTCTATGAATTGAATGTTTTAAGTTGAACCCGTTTGTTTCTTCTTCTGCGTAGCAATCAAAGCGGATTGGCTGTCTAATCTTCAAATTAGTTTATAGCTGTTATACCGCTGTGTTTATAAGGAATGTGATAAAGTAAACTTCTTCCTATATTTGACGGATACATCGTTCATTATTAATAACAAACACCAGAACCGATTTTGATCGAGTTCGAACAGTGGCGAGAAGAGAATATCATACAACCTTGAGGATTTTCCCTTAACAATACATCAAATTCTCAAGACGATTTTGCAACTTACGAACTACGGTACACCCAATAGCCTCAAATGACTCCTTCACGATCCATTGGCTCATTGGCTTGTTGTTATTTAGATGAAGGCGGGGGTTCTGAGACCCTTCACAGGCAACATATATATGCGTTATTGACCAAGATTGAACATAAGTGTGCGCATACTTCAACTATACGTGGAATGTATGGCAACTCTGGTGTTGAGAATGATTGCTATAAACTTTGTTATCCAGGTTTTCGACCCTATTTATATTTGACAGAGTTTCGCCGACATGGCTTTTTAAAAGGTCGTTTTAAACCTAAGGGAAAGCAGCTGAACTACTCATATGGCAGATATGCTTCCACACTTGTTTGGCTGACACAATCCTACTTATTTCGAGAGCAATTGTCAAGAAAGTCAATTGAACAGTCTCGCAATGTCGCATTTCAGGATAACTTCTGGCAGTTATAACTTTGTGTCTTACCGTTCTCAAGACGAAATTTTTTATACACAATACCAAGTGCTGCATTTCACATCCGAAAATTATATGATTTATTTTTTTGTTGTTGATGCATCCACGATACTTTTTGCATGTTTAGACACTATGCAAGGGATACCCACTCAACATTGAAAAAGTCACTATCATTTTGACTCTTAAAGAAACCTTGTTATCTAAGCTGTGCGGCATGTGACCTCTCCGCATGCGACTAAACAGTTGTTAATTATATCTCACTCTGCCGACAACTTAAAGAAAAGAGTGAAGGGAGGATAAATGATAGATGACAGATGACAGTCATAGAGAACTGTCCAAAGCTGGAAGAAATCTTTTGAGCAAATAGCACATGATATAGCTTGCTCTTCAGTACATTCACAGTGCAGACAAGGCCCTGGGTAATTACATTCAAAGCTAATTTTATGTTGACATGTTTGAACATTATAAGTGCATAAGAATAAGTGTGTTACAGCGCAGTCTGCCGATCAGTATCTTAAATAATGACAGTAAAAGATTGTAACAATGACCTAGAAAAACCAGCATAAAAATCAATCTAAAAGAAAAGAATGCAAGTACTGATCCAAGAATCGTGAAAATGACGAAAAGCTGTGGCTATATTAGTTAACAATGGGTATCCCTACATGTTTTTAACCTAACTTTCGTGTAGCATTTCATTTTGCCAAGTTTACTCACTATTGTAGAATCGACAACATTTCAGAAAACTTTCCCTTGAATCATATCCCACTCACAATAATTTTAATTAAGAAAACAGTCAGTTTAAGCCGGGCAAGGTATGATAAATGTTCTTTAGCATGAGCTGTGGATTTTAGGGCGCTGTTATTGACTATTTTCTAAAGCGCTTACAAGAAATTTTTCTGTCATTTGTCATCGAGAAATTATACGAAAAGGGTAGAAAAGTAAATAAATAGCCTACCATTACAATAGTTTTCGTCCACTGTAAGAATTTAGCCTGAGAAACAATCGCGTGTGCCAGTTACCTTTTTGAATTCGCGGAGTATAAACAACTACGCTATTTCGAGGGTGGTATGAAGCAAAAATATAATTGGACAATAAATTCCTTTCTTGAAACAAAAAAATATGCACGGGCTGATGCTGAGCAAAATAAAACATAAATGAGTTTTCTTTTGGCAATCCAAAATTTGAGATAAACAAGTTAGTTGCTGTCACGGAAACTAAAGCGTGGAGGCACCAAGTAACAAACTTACAATTTAACCTACTCTCCAATGACATGTCCTGAATAGAATAAAGTCATCGGCCGAACCATTCTCTACGTCATGATCAATTTGGAAGGCTTCATTTGAAGTTAGCAAATTGAGTAAGAAGATTCGGGTTCCACTTCTAGCTCGTCCTATGCCTTCTACATGGTGATAAATTCATCCCGCCGAAGTCGTGAATCCATAGCAGCCATAGCTTTCAACATTCCGAGAGTTGTCGATGTTGACGAAAACTGACATAAAAGCATCTTTAAAATGTATTCGCCAGGCCTGGCAAAATATTTTTCAAATTAAACCGAGGAAACAATTTCCTACTGCAATTTACCTTGTGACTTCGAACTCTTTTCAGTCGTCGCCATTCTTAGGAGATTCGAGTGTATTTTGGCAAATTTGTTTTCCATCTGGAGCTTCCAAATGTTTGTCTTCATCGGAAAAGAATGTGAAAACGCCTTATTTTATTTCTTCGGCTCGCATACGTGCGAATAGGCTGCAAATAGTCTTGAAAGCGGACCAACAACATCACAACTAACCTATTTTGGGTTTGATTGGTAACCATTTTTCTTAAAGCCAAATGTACTCCTAAGCTACAAATAATTCGGCTTTTTGTTTGATGGAAGAAGTGGCCGACGGCGTTTCACACTGTCATCTGTAATCCGTTAATGTTCAATTTTTGCTAAAGTGCTACGAAGCTTGTCAAGTTCAAAACAATGGACTACGGATAACTGTCAAGTGGAAGACATCCAAGGGTTAAAGTAAAAGTAATGTGCCATCTATGTTACTTTTGTTAGAGGTGAGAGTTATGCTTAAAACACCAGATGAAGTTTGTGTTGGTTGGGCATGCCTTTCCGCCGAATAAAGGGTAGCGTGACTCGTACTGATGAAGCTTTCTTACCTGATAGAAAACCCAAGATGTCGTTCATGATAACAACGTTTCACGCTTTTAACATTGTAGAAACGTTCTCGTGCCCATTCCATTATTCAGAGTAAACAACGAAATTAGTGCTTAGGTGTGCTCTGAAAACAGATAGTAATGAAGATAAATACTCCAAAGAGCGGGGAGCTGCAATCAGGAAGTGACGTATTATTTACATAAACGAGTTACAATTTCATTGGAATGCTTTTCTCTGGTTGAGTAAACAGGTAATCATTATATTCTCAGATGTCTTTCTCCATATTCTTCAGGTAGAAAGTGTGTAATCTGGCGACTCTTCGGTAAACTGTCTTTGACATTGGAAATGTTTTCCTAGTGAATTGATAACAATCAGTTTCAACTTTCAGTTTCGCATTCAATTGCACAATTATTTTGTTCAGCGCGGACTTTCCCAGACATCAGCACGCGCCAAACTTCATAAACACAAATGTTGGTTGCAGAGAACCATGGTACAATCGAAGTATTTTGACGAAAAACAAGAACAGCGACGGTGTTGCACGCTCAAAAAGGTCACAGGTATCGACCTACGCATTTTCTATAGATTACTCTCGCTAATGGAATTTTATTACCTTCTTCAAAGTAAATTTTGCTCAATATGCAGATAAAGTAATTGTGCATTGAACTCTAAGGCCAGTTTTGGCAAAAGCAGCGCAATCTAACAGCCACCTCTCTACATTGGCAACTCTTCTATTTCCCGGCTGAAAGTTTACACCTTTACTCTTATTTCAACCTTTTTAAATCGCAACCTCCCCCACAATCGCGACCGTACCCTACAAAGCTTTGATCTGTATACGTAAAGCCAGCTGAGACACTTTAACCACCTTAGACTGATATAGTGTTGACTTCCTAAGGCGACATCTAAACAGTAAACACTCTACTATTGTTGACAAAAACCACACGTTATCTTTCTCGAAACTGTATGTAATTTCTCTAAAGTTTATCTTGTGCCACCAGTCTGTATAGGAAATTTAGGCACAGCGATCAATACTTCGTCTACGATCCAAATTACTCTCAATAAGAAAAAGTTGTGTTGATCAGTATTTACATAATCAGAATAAAACCTTATGAATAACCATCAGAAATCTCTAAAATTAGGAAACATCTATCGGCGGTACTTTTTCCTGATGGATCTTCCTCACCAAGGATACCTGACGAAATTCAGCAACCGAAAAAGACGCCCCACAGAATTTAAACTGATTTCACGTGCTATTGTAGGTGAGTCAGAGACTCTTTGCTGCGACTGCCTACAAGAGTCTGGGTTCTAGTTGTTTGAGTATCCTAACGTTTGCAGCGAAAACAATCCGGTCACACTGAGCACGGCCTCAATAGCCAAGTGAAACGAAGCCCAGTAGAACGGCGCCGTCTTTACGATCCCTTGTCAAAAAGGGGAATTTAAATCGATGGATATAACAATAAATGGATATAGCAATAAATGAGAGAGTGAAAAAACATATAAAAGGCACACATTTACTGCTTTCTAAAACTCACAACGGAGCGTTTTAAGGACGCACCGTTATGAAGGAGGAAACGTTCTTACCATAACCTAAATAGAACAAAGTCGTCTATAAATGGCTTGTAAGAGAAAGTTCATTAGCTGGCCATATATATAATAATGAAACTGCACCGATAATAGCCAAACGACATGCCACGGTATCATTCGATATAATTCGTTGTCGAAGATTCAGACTGGCAATATGATAATCGATCTAGGACGATCTAGAATGAATAGTGACCTTTTATATTGTGAGACAAACGATAATACGTTCATTTATTTTTAACTACGACCTGAACAACTAACGTTCCTTTTGAAAGTATATCCAAATTAATTACCAGTGCATTGATTCTTAAATCTTCATAGACCTTTCTTCTCAAACATAGTCAACTCCGACATGTTTCACATTTTTACAATCCTGAGGAACCCATCGTTCTGTTCATCTGTGCTTAACATATACACGGTGAGAGGAATATCAAAACACCTAAATTGGAGTAGCCTCTAGCACTCGGGGATCATTGAGTTTGTTTTCTATTTAAATGCTCAGCCCTGGGATCTAGATCCTTACCCTTTCGACTCATGGGTTCAACGTGCCAATTTTTGAGCAGCTACTTACTATTTTTATATAGACGGCACATTATTTATACTTTGCCACGTGTTGCGACATTGAAGGAAAGACAGCAGAATTGTTTGGTGACAAGCCACGGCGTCTATCGCACTGTCACATCCACCATTAAAATACATTCCCTTTCTATCCGATTTAAAAATAGTTTGAAAAAAATCATAAATTCCATCACACTTTACTCAAGAAAAAGCCTGATTTGCCGCGGTTCATTTTCGACCATTATCATTGTTAACGCGATTTATCAAACTAGTTTGGTATACGACCCCGTCAGTTGATCGCCATACAGTATGGTGATCAACTGACGAAGTCGTAGTCGAGACTAGTTTTGTAAGCAGTATTAGGGTCGAAAGTAAACGCAAATCAGGCAGGGTTTTTTTCCGATTTAAAATTTACGACAAAAGCGCTTAAGAGCAATTTTTCTGTCATTTGTCATCGAAATATTATAGGAAAAGGGTAGACAAATAGATAAAGTACACACCTTTACACCAGTTTTCGTTCACTGCAAAAATTTAGCCCGAGAAATAATCGCGTGCGCCAGTTACCTTTTTAAATTCGCGGAGTATAAACAACTATGCTGTTTCGATAGTGGTATGCAGCAAAAATATAATTGGATTGTTCTTGTAAGTTTTGGACTGTTAGTGTTGAAAGTAAACGCCAATTAGGGTTTTTTCGATTTCAAGTTTACGACACGTATTAACCTACCTTGAAATTGGAGGCGAACTTTTCATTGCAAAGCAGATGAAGCTCGTTAGATAAAATCATGAAGCAAAGTGGTTCTTTAGCTTTCTTGGTAACAATTATTTACAGGGGTCATCAGGTTAAGTCACTTAAGTGTTTCGGTTTGTTTATCCAGATGTCCTTACCTACAAAAAAAAAAAAGGATTGATTCATTTTTATCGTGTTCATATCAGCTATTCAAAAGGAAAATTTAGTCTTCCTCTCCAACTTAATACCCAAAAAAAAAGCTACAAAGCGATCGAAACAGTATTTTGATCGAAAATATTCGCAGGGTGTCTCCTTCTACAATACTGATTGATGTTTGTAAAAAAAAAACTGGTCTCACTAACTATGGGCCGCTTGTACTGATGTTGACCTTAAGATATTTATTTTGGTGTATTCACAATATTGAATGTGAAAAAGAAAACAGTTGATGACCACCTTTATCCCTCCTATCAGTCGCTGAATGTTAATTAGATATACGTTGAAACATGTCTAGCCACTCAAAAATTATAAACACTTCCAGGGTTCTTTAACCGACCGTCATGAGATGTCTTTAGTTCATAGTAAATCCCATCAAATACTGAATTCAGATTGGCGCTAAAACCATTAAATTCCAATGATGAATTTAGAAACAGATGGAATAAACTTAATTAGATACATTATCTACTCAAAACTTCATAACGTTATCATTACTTTAAAGCTCCGGAAATGATCTCGGACCGTAAATGAACCCGGACCGTAAATGAACCAAATTGCCTATGTTCCTGCTTTTTAATTTTTTTTTTCCTTTGGTGTGTTTTTTCCCCGTAGTCTAAGGCTGCATTCTTAAGGGATCCATTCTCTTCTCTCCTAGACTGGAGCTAGACAAAGCAAATTTCCTCCGGCTTCTAATTCCTAGAGACTAGTCTCGGTAACCGTCCCTCGTGAAGATTCAAAACTTAATCAGTTTCGGTTACACGATTTTCTTATTCAAACAAGGTGCAGAGACCTCTTGGTTGAGTTAGTCGTTACCACTGAGATTCTTATGATTTTGCTACTCACTAGAACCCTATGGATGAAATATGAATATTGACTTTCGTAAAAAAGCGCGAATGTAATCAGCCTTTATAGGAACTTTAAATTGACTTTAATTGAAAGATTTAGGTTAGAATTTAAAACAGCCCGTAATTTTTGCTATGATCCTATTGGATTTAACATTCCAACATAAGGTCCAAAGCTAATTTATCGACAGATAGTAACTAATTAAATCAGATAATCAAGCTGTTTGTGATCTTTGATATCAAGGTGGTTTTTTTATGTTAAAATACACTGACGGTAGAAGGTTGTACCGCACTCGCCGTTTTTCCTTCATGTTAGTTGTATTGTGAATTAAAATATTGCATTTGGTACCAAAAAAACAACAAGTTCAATGATTTGAGCACCATTTCTTAAACTAGAAAACAAAACAAAAAAGTACAAAAGAGTTATTCCATTGACTTGTTTGCCCTCATTTCCCTGACAGCTATCGTCGTTATGTTTAACAGAAAAGAACATGATGGGGAGTTACTCGAAAACTTTCTCAATAAAAATATTGATTTCTCGCGCAATCTTTACGCCCATTCAAAACACAACGTTAAGGTGATTTACACCCTTTTAAACTTTAATTGTTTATTTTGATTTTCCCATAATTTGGAGCAGTGCGATGAACACCTCCTTGTTCTGTCGCACTCTGTGATAATCGACTCACTTTGGTATAAACTAAGTATAGATGATCGGAAGGTCAGTAAACCCGATGATAGCTCTTAATATTGTCAATAATATTGATAATGATGGTAACGATAATAATACTGCTAATAATTTATTATCATTATTGTTATTATTATGGACGGAAAGGACAGCTATCAATTGTTCCACTTGTCCTCCAACCATCTATACAAAGTTTATTACAAAGAGCGACGACGAGAGAATATACTCTCCTGGCGACGATTATTACTAAGTGCGACAGATCACTTCTTCCCTCGACTCAGGGAATAAGTGCCCTCGCCCCCTTTTCTAACGAGCGCCTCGGGCGCTTTTGTCGAGAACTTAAAGGACGGTAAGAAAACGATCAGGGTACTTGTGGAGTTGAAGATTCTACACATGTCATGGATGTTTCAAACTTAGACGCTTACGAAACAACGTCGTTTGACTTTCCCCTACAGCCCTAAGGAGCACAATTGACACCATACTTACAGGTAATGATTTTCACTTCCGCATCTTTGATTGACGGATTTAAAGAAACGAAAAAATATACATTTTTACATACACACAGTAATGCTTACGCGTAATTTGTTATAGCTTGAAGGGATAATATGTACCCAGTCACCAGACATACTTAATTTTGTAGGATTTCTTAAGGCAATAAATGTGTGATGCTGGTGTTTTTATCACTTGACCACAAATTACAATAGCTTGCTTGGGAAGAAGTACGTTGCCTTACGATGTAATATCAATATGTTTCATCGAAGAATTCATTCTGCCTATTTTTCCGCTGAAAGGTGGTCAACCACTAATTAATTTTCGTTTATTTAGGGAAGGTCGTGCCCTTAAATCGCTTGTTTCTTTCGTTGGAGGTGGGAAAGAAGTGAAGCTCGTCGCCGTGATAAACATTATAATTTTTTGCCAGAAAGCAACCACAAAGTAGTTCTTAATTAGTCAAGGAGAGAGCACTTGATGAGAAATATATGTTCCAATTCTCTGTGCAGACAAAACGGCGGAAGGATTTACATCTTCACTATACATGGTCGCGCAGACATGTGAGTAATTATGGACGCCAGGTCAAAAAGCGTCGAGCGGACTGGATGGAAATCAGCGCTATGCAAAACAGGATAAGACTCATAATTTCTGAACTAAACCTATGGAATATTAATTAGTGGAAATAATACCTTTAGCATTGAAATTTTCCCACCCCGTTTGAAAATTTTCCTTAAAGCTTTCGTCTTTGCGGAATACCTTTTCTAACATGTGTAGCCGTCTTAGTTCCAAGGCTTGGATTGACTGCATATCTTTGGACGGATTTCAGCTTCGACTAGCACTGTTGACAGCTATTGCTCTGTATTTTCTATTATCCAAAGTAATTGAAGCACCTGAGATCTTGATCCAATTTCTCACAGCAACTTATGTCGATCGCAAACCGCGGCAAAACTAGTCAGGTCCATCTCAGAGACCGAGCAAAAGATTATCTGGAAGCTCCTCTTTTTCATCCACCGAGCACGCCCTTCGTAGAAGATTAAATAACTCAAAATCCTGTTTTTCAGAATTCTGTTATTCGTGTTCTTCGGCAGATGTCTCCCTTTCCGTACGTACGTTTTGTTAAAATATTTGATCAAGTAATAAATATGACTGTTGACACATTTGCATCGTTCTCGACGAGACACAGGTAGAAACTTGACAACCTAAAGTGCGTATTGTTCTAACGTCTTTCTAAGAGCCTGATAAGTCTTTGCTTAAAAGTTCTAGCTTTTCCGATAATTGAAAATAAAACAATGCTATTTTAAGTCAGTGTCAAATATTACGCAAGGTTGTCAACTAAACTAAAGACAAAGCCCTAATCCTGCGGAAAATTAATACAATGTAAAGGCAACACGAATGAGTCGGCTGTCACTGTTTATCCAAGCCCCTGCCCCCCCTCTCTTTAAGAAAAAACATATTTGACGCAAATTTCGTATCAGGTCAAAATGGCATGGCGTGGAAAAGTATAACAAGTGACTGTTGTATACGTTTTAACGATGAATTTATGGAATTTCTCTGTTTTTAATTTCCAGTTGAAACCTCTGGGACCAAATGAACGAGTTACCTGTACAACAACTTGTTTAATACGCTGGGGTGAAAGGTAATTAAGGATAGATGTTTTGATTAAAATTAGAAATGTTATGATTGATACGCATCGTCAAATTTTTTTATCAAAGAGCTGGGAAGTGAAGCTTGAAGAGTATTTTCAAGCCACAGTTTTCTTTATTTGTCTAACTACAGTCAAACCTGTATTAAGCGGTCGGCCACATGGAATGATGACTGCTTAATACTGGTTCCAAAGAATAAGGGTGAAATAAAGAACGGTAAAAAACGCCATTTTATACCATAACTCACCTCTAAATGTACTCGCTCAAAATAACTACGAACATCGATTCGGCTGAAAAGTATGGATTGAATTCTACTTGAAAGATTATTCTTGGTTTTATTTGAGTAGTTCGGCTTTAAGTGATCGCTAAATACATGTGGAAGACAAAACAACAGGCCGTTGGGATTCACTCAAAGGTGTCGGCGACCGCTTAATAGAAGTAAAATTATAGTGATATGAGGAAACAAATTTTGGATTTGGCGATGGACTGCTTGATACAGGGTGACAGCAGATTCGACGCCGTTTGATACAGGTTCGACTATGTCCGAGCATTGCCGAACCTACTGAATGCAAACATCACGCCGAATTCACTGAATGGCCCGGCACTGCTGCCGAGTGAATTGCCCAGTGGGCTTTATAATACAGTGTTTCGGTAACGTAATTAAATTATGGACTTCAAAAAGTGCATTGGAGTAGCCCTACTTAATTCCGCTGAAATTACCACCCTGTAGGCTGGGCATCCTGCCCAATTAGCCCTAAGGTTGTAATGAATCCCTAAGAGCAGTTAGGTATTCTACTTCGACTACTGTTACTACTACTACCACCACTACTACTACTACTTCTTCCTTTAGGAAGTCTGTAGAGACCTCCAAGAAGTAAATTTTCATAAGAAACAACCACCAAAGGAGTTTTCTAACTTAGCCAAAAGTTAGGAGAGAGGACGGTGGACATCGAGGGCTGTGTAGCAGTTCCACCAATTGAATAAGTGTTTTGACAACCTGACTTGCTCGAAGGGGCTAAAAATTATGAAAGAAACAAAAGCTGTCCTCCTGGCTGCCCAAGGCTAAGAAGAAAACATCACTAGCTTATGCACACAGGCTCGACGAATAAAGGAGATCAACTCCAACTGTTTAATGTTCGGGAAAGCGATACAATCTTTGAAGCCTTCAGTCCTTACTAAGCTGGGAGATATGCACGAATGGTTAAAAATCAAATAGGCGACAAGTTTGGTGATCATTGTTTATTTTTTGTTCAATTTTTTATTATTGGTATCTCCATTACGTGTATTACCAGGTTTTTATTATATGATAAAAAGAATAAGGTATCAACTATGCGCAATGAGAAGTATATATGTTGGCAAAAGCAAGAATGAAGAAGGACACGGTATAGTTAAAACTAGTTAAGGACCCTAAGCAACGGACAACTCCTCCCTGAAACAGAATTTCCTTACAAATTTCCATAGAAGGAAAAAGTAACCACACCAATAACAACACCAAAACAACCCGGGCATTCCACACATGCTCCTGATAAGGTTTACGGAGGGAGGTGAGGAGGCAAAATTCTGGGCCATTTTTACAGTGCGACGACATAGGGCACTCCACACAGAATTAACCCCCGCGATTCTCATTAGTATTTGTGATCTTTGCTTGCTTCTGAGAAGAATCTCAGGAGACTTAAGTTGTAAGCTTGGACGACAAGAGCAAATAATTATCTGAACGACAGCATGAGATAACCATGAAGAAGATATTGATGATAATAATAATTTCATTTTTGCAAATATTAATAATTGGAAGATGATAATGATAGTAATAATTATCATAATAAAGCCGATTAAACGATCTAATAGTATGTATGATATAAATAATGAATTAATGACAGTCATTAATAATAATAATACTAATAATAATGGGATGAATTTTAATAATGATGGTGATAATGACAAATGATAGAAAAATCATGTGGAAATAACCAAAGCTAATGGACTGTTTCTTTATGTGTGAATTTCGAAAAAAAAAACCTCGGTTTTAAAAAAATAACTGGTAGTTGGAAGATCACGGGGGTTCCTTTCCTAAGGGCGGGCATCACGGTCTTCGGGAAAATTTTCTGGCAATAACAACAACTCTGTTGTTTTTTATAGAATATATGGTCTCTTTACGTTTTCAAATTATCAGCGGAAAGTCACGCTACGTTTTATATTTCATGAGTTAATAGAACATTCATTGTATTATGAAGAAGGAAAATTTTGCACTCCGCATATACCGTAATTGTAAAACCTCGGAAAACAGCGGTGAAAACACTGAAAAAACATTATGGAGTCTTTTGTCTTTCGAAGAATAGAGCCATCAGGATCAGGAAAACTGAACCGTAAACAGTAACGGTGATTATTTTTTTTTCTGATTTTGAGGTTTGCCTGCCTGTTCCTGACACTTTATTTTATCGTCAGTAATATACTGACGTGCCAAAATCAAATCAAAAGTGCTCGAGGCTTTTGAGTATCACCGAAAATTTTCAAATCTGTTGGAACCCATTTTTTAAGAATGATTACCTATTTCTTTTATATTTATGGCAAAATAATCCCGCACTGATGCAAGGCTTGTTAATGCCATAACGCATTTTTTCTAACACTGTTTAATCGTCGGCAATTAAAGAAAACAAAAAAGAGAACGTGTGTCTGTCTTGATTTTTATATCCATTTACTTCCCACTCAATTCGCAAGATGAGGAGAACTTCCGAAAAATTTATTTGTTGAACGGTACAGATCTCTCGGAAGAGGCCCCAACAGAAAACCACCAATTTATTTTGAAACCAAGCGCAAATTAGCAAAAATAATCAACAGTAACCGTGCGGTTTTCAAAACATTCCCTTTTCCCCAATTTTCTGTAGTGTTTGTGACAGCTTTGCAAAGGAGGATTGCTTTCCCATTATTACAAATTAAGTAT
>NC_089312.1:11892804-11962804 GCF_036669915.1 Pocillopora verrucosa
AATGGCTTGTAAGAGAAAGTTCATTAGCTGGCCTATATATAATAATAAACTGCAGCCGATAATAGCCACAAACGAACCATGCCACGGATATCCTCGATATAAATTCTTTGGTCGAAGATTCAGACGGCAATATGATAAGCGCTCTGAGGGACGATCTAGAATGAATCAGACCTTTCTATATTGTGAGACAACGCTAATAGTTCATTTAGTTTTAACTACGCACCTGAACACTAACGTTCCTTTGAAAGCATATCCAAATTAATACCCAGTGCATTGATTCTAAATCTTCATAGACCTTTCTTCTCAAACATAGTCCACTCCCCGACATGTTTCACATTTTTACAATTCCTGAGGAACCCCTCGTTCTGTTCATCGTGTGCTTAACATATACACGGATGAGAGGAATATCCAACACCTAAATTGGAGTAGCCTCTAGCACTCGTGGATCATTGAGTTTGTTTTCTATTTAAAAATGCTACAGGCCCTGGTCTAGATCCTTACCCTTCGCGTTCGCTCATAGGGTTCACGTGCCAATTTTTTGAGCAGCTACTTACTATTTTTTATAGACGGCACATTATTTATACTTTGCCACGTGTTGCGACATTGAAGGAAAGACAGCAGAAATTGTTTGGTGACAAGCCACGGCGTCTATCGCACTGTCACATCCACCAGTAAAATACATTCCCTTTCTATCCGATTTAAAAATAGTTTTAAAAAAATCATATAAATTCCCATCACACTTTACTCAAGATAAAAGCCTGCTTTGCCGCGGTTTCATTTTCCGACCATTATCATTGTTAAACCGCGATTTTCATCCCCTAGTTTGGTATACAATCCCGCTTCAGTTTGATCGCCATACAGTAATGAGATCAACTGACGAAGTCGTAGTCGAGACTAGTTTTGTAAAGCAGATTATTAGGGTCGAAAGTAACCGCAAATCAGGCCAGGGTTTTTTTGTTTCCGATTTAAAATTTACGACAAAAGCGGCCTTAGAGAGCAATTTTTCTGTCATTTGTCATCGAAATATTATAGGAAAAGGTTAAGACAACTAGATAACTTACACACCTTTACATACAGTTTTCCGTTTCACTTGCAAAAATTTAGCCCGAGAAATAATCGCGTGCGCCAGTTACCTTTTTCATTTCGCGGAGTATAAACAACTATGCAGTTTTCGATAGTGGTATGCAGCAACAATATAATTGGCTTGTTCTTAGTAAGTTTTGGACTGTTAGTGTTGAAATTAAACGCCAATTTAGGGTTTTTTGTTTTTTTCGATTTCAAGTTTCTGACACGTATTAAACCTACCTTGAAATTGGAGGCGAACTTTTCATTGCAAAGCAGATGAAGCTCGTTAGATAAATCATGAAGCAAAGTGGTTCTTTAGCTTTTCTTGGTAACAATCTAATTTACAGGGTCATCAGGTTAAGTCACTTAGAGTGTTTTCCGGTTTGTTTATTCCAGATGTGCCTTCCCTACAAAAAAAAAAAGGATTGGAATCATTTTAATCTGTGTTCATATCAGCTTATTCAAAAGAAAATTTAGTCTTCCTCTCCAACTCAATACCCGAAAAAAAGCTACAAAGCGATCGCAACAGTTATTTTGATCGAAAATAATTCGCAGGTTGTCTCCTTCTACAATACTGATTGATGTTTGTAAAAAAAAACTTGTCTCACTAACTATGGGGGGCCGCGTGTAACTGATGTTGACCTTAAGATATTTATTTTGGTTTCTTCACAATATTGAATGTGAAAAAGAAAACAGTTGAATTACCACCTTTAATACCCCTCCTATCATTCGCTGAATGTTAATTAGATATACGTTTGAAACATGTCTAGCCACTCAAAATTAATAAACCCTTCCAGGGTTCTTTAACCGACCGTCATGAGATGTCCTTAGGTTCATATTAAATCCCATCCAATACTGAATTCAGATTGGCGCTAAAACCATTACATTCCAATGATGAATTTAGAAACAGATGGAATAAACTTAATTAGATAACATCATCTACTCAAAATTTTCATAAAACGTTATCATTACTTTAAAGCTCCGGAAATGATCTCGGCCGTAAATGAACCCGGACCGTAAATGAACCAATTGGCCTATGTCCTGCTTTTTTTATTTTTTTTTTTCCTTTGGTGTGTTTTTTTCACCCAGTAGTCCTAGAGCTGCATTCTTAAGGGATCCATTCTCTTCTCGGTCCTCGAACGGAGCTAGACAAAGCAAATTTACTCCGGCTTCTAATTCCCTAAGAGACTAGTCCTCGGTAACCGTCCCTCGTGAAGATTCACAACTTACTCAGTTTCGGTTACAATCACGATTTTCGTATTCAAACACAAGGTTGCAGAGACCTCTTGTGTTGAGTTAGTCGGTTACCACTGAGATTCTTATGAGTTTGCTACTCACTAAACCCCTATGGTTAAATATGAAATATTGACTTTCGTAAAAACGCGCGAATGTAATCGAGCCTTTATAGGAACGTTAAATTGACTTTAATTGAAAGATTTAGGTTAGAATTTAAAACAGCCCGTCATTTTTGCTATGCTCCTATTGGATTTAACATTCCAACAAAAGGTCCACAGCTAATTTAGCGACAGATATTAACTAATTAAAATCAGATAATCAAGCTGGTTTGTGATCTTTGATATCAAGGTGTTGTTTTTTTATGTTAAAATACACTGCGGTAGAAGGTTGTACCGGGGGGGGGGGGGGGGGGCACTCGCCGGCCGTTTTTTCCTTCATGTTGTTGGATTGGTGAATTAAAAATATTGCATTTGGTACCAAAAAACAACAAGTTCAATGATTTGAGCACCATTTTTCTTAAACTATAAAACAAAACAAAAAATTACAAAAGAGTTATGCCATTGACTTGTTTGCCCTCATTTCCCTGACAGCTATCGTCTGTTATGTTTAACAGAAAAGACCCTGGATGGGAGTTACTCGAAAACTTTCTCAATAAAAATATTGATTTTTCTCGGCATCTTTACGCCCATTCAAAACACAACGTTAAGGTGATTTACACGCCTTTTTAAACTTTTAATTGTGTATTTTGATTTCCCCATCATTTGGAGGCAGTGCGATGAACACCTCCTTGTTCTGTCGCACTCTGTGAAAATCGACGCAACTTTGGTATAAACTAGGTTATAGATGATCGGAAGGCCAGTTAAACCCGCATTCTAGCTCTAATATTGTTCAGATATTGATAATGATGGTAACGATAATAATACTGCTCAATAATTTAATTATCATGATTGTTAGTATTATGGACGGAAAGGACAGCTATCAATTGTTTACCACTTGTCCTCCACTCAGCTATACCAAGTTTATTACCAAGAGCGACGACGAGGTAATATACGCTCCTGGCGACGATTAATACAAGGTGCGATAGATCAACTTCTTCCCTCGACTCAGGGAATAAGTGCCCTCGGCCCCCTTTTCTAACGAGCTCCTCGGGCGCTTTGTCGAGAACTAAATTCGGTAAGAAACGATTCATGGTACTGTTTGTAGTTGAAGATTCTAACACAATGTCATGGATGTTTCAAACTTAGACGCTTACGAAACAACGGGTCCTTTTTTACCTTTCCCCCCTACAGCCCATAAGGAGCACAATTGACACCATACTTACAGGTAATGATTTTCACTTCCGCATCTTTGATTGACGGATTTTAAAGAAACGAAAAAATATACATTTTTTTTACATACACACAGTAATGCTTACGCGTAATTTGTTGAGCCTTGAAGGGATAATATGTACCCAGTCACCATACATACTTAATTTTGTAGGATTTCTTAAGGCAATAAATGTGTGATGCTGGTGTTTTTAAAATCACTTGACCACAAATTACAATAGCTTTGCTTGGGAAAATTACGTTGCCTTTACGATGTAATATCAAGATGTTTCATCGAAGAATTCATTCTGCCTATTTTTCCGTCTGAAAGGTGGTCAACCACTAATTAAGTTTTCGTTTCTTTAGGGAAGGTCGTGTGCCCTTAAATCGCTTGTTCTCTTTCGTTGAGGTGGGACCAGAGTGAAAGCTCGTCGCCGTGATAAACCATGATAATTTTTTTGCCAGAAAAGCAACCACAAAGTAGTTCTTAATTAGTCAAGGAGAGAGCACTTGATGAGAAATATATTTCCCAATTCCTCTGTGCAGACAAACGCGGGAAGGATTTACATCTTCCCTATACATGGTCGCCGCAGACATGTGAGTAATTATGGAACGCCAGGTCAAAAGCCGTCGTCGGACTGGATGGAACTCAGCGCTATGCCAAACAGGCTAAGACTCATAATTTTCTGAACTAAACCTATGGAATCTTAAGTTAGTGGAAATAATACCTTGAGCAGTGAAATTTTCCCACCCCGGTTTGAAAATTTTCCTTAAAGCTTTCGGCCTTTGCGGAATACCTTGTCTAACCTTTGGTATACCGTCCCCTGAGTTCCAACAAGGCTTGGATTGACTGCATATCTTTGGACGGATTTCAGCTTCGACTAGGCACTGTTGACCAGCTATTGCTTCTGTCTTTTCTATTATCCCAAGTAATTGAAAGACCTGAGATCTTGAATCCAATTGCTCACAGCAACTTATGGTCGATCGCAAACCGCGGCAAAAACCTAGTCCGTCCATCTCAGAGACCGAGCAAAAGATTATCTGAAGCTCCTACTTTTTCATCCACCGAGCCCGCCCTTCGTAGAGATTAAATAACTCAAAATGCTGTTTTTTAGATGCGGTTATTCGTGTTCTTCGTCAGATGTCTCCCTTTCCGTAACGTACGTTTTGTTACAATATTTGATCACAGTAATAAATATGACTGTTGACACATTTGCATCGTTCTCGACGAGACACAGGTAGAACTTTGACAACCCTAAGGGTGGCGTATTGTTCTAACGTCTTTCTAATAGCCTGATAAATCCCTTTTGCGTTAAAAGTTCTAGCTTTTCCGATAATTGAAAAAATAAAACAATGCTATTTTTAAGTCAGTGTCACATATTACGCAAGGTTGTCAACTCTAAACTCAGACAAAGCCCTAATCCTGCGGGAAAATTAATACCATGTAAAGGCACAACAATGAGTCGGGTCGGCTGTCAGTGTTTTATCCAGAGCCCCTGCCCCCCTCTCTTTAAGAAAACATATTTGAAAAACGCAAATTTTCGTATCAGGTCAAAATGGGCATGGCGTGGAAAAGTATAACAAGTGACGGTTTGATACGTTTTTAACGATGATTTATGGAATTGCGTCTGTTTTTAATTTCCCAGTTGAAACCTACTGGTACCAAAGAACGACCCAGTTACCTGTACAACAACTTGTTAAATCCGCTGGGGTGAACGGTATTAAGGATAGACTTTTTTAGATTAAACATTCGAAATGTTATGATTTGATACACGCAATCGTCAAATTTTTTTTTATCAAAGAGCTGGGAAGTGAAGCTTGAAGAGTATTTTCAAGCCACAGTTTTCTTTTATTTGTCTAACTACAGTCAAACCTGTATTCAGCGGTCGGCCACATGGAATGATGACGGCTTTATACTGGTTCCAAAGAATAAGGGTGAAATAAAAACGTAAAAAAACACCATTTTATACCATTAATGCACCTCTAAATGTACTCGCTCAAATAACTACGAACATCGAGTTCGGCTGAAAAGTATGGATTTTGATTCTACTTGAAAGATTATGCCTTGGTTTTATTTTAGTAGTTCGGCTTTAAAGAAGTGCTCGCTTAGAATACATGTGGAAGACAAAACAACCAGGCCGTTGGGAATGCACTCAAATGTGTCGGCGACCGCTTAATCACGTAAAAAATTTATAGTGATATTAAGACAAACAAATTTGGGATTTGGCGAATGGACTGCTTGATACAGGGTGACAGCATATTCGACTCCGTTTGATACAGGTTTTCGAACTATGTCCGATCATTGCCGAACCTACTGAATGCAAAACATCACGCCGAATTCACTGAATGGCCCGGCACCGCTGCCGAGTGTAATTGCCCATTGGGGCTTTTATAATACAGTGTTTTCAGGTAACGTAATTATATTATGGACGTCAAAAAGTGGCAATTGGAGTAGCCCTACTTATGTCCGCTGAAATTACCACCCTGTCGGCCTGGGCAATCCTGCCCAATAAGCCCGAAGGTTGTAATGAATCCCTAAGAGCAGTTGTAATGTATGTCTACCTTCGACGACTGTTACTACTACTACCACCACTACTACTACTAACTTCTTCCGTTAGGAAGTCTGTAGAGACCTCCAAGAAGTAAATTTTCATAAGACACCACCACCAAAGGAGTTTTCTAACTTAGCCAAATATTAGGAGAGAGGAAGGTGGACAATCGAGTGCTGTTTTAGCCGTTCCACCATTGAATAAGTGTTTTTGACAACCTGACTTGCTCGAAGGGGCTAAAATTATGAAAGAAACAAAGCTGCTGTGTTCCTCCTGTCTGCCCGCCAGGCTAAAAGGAAAACATCACTATCTTTATGCCCCCATGCTCGACGAATAAAGGAGATCAACTCCAACTGTTTAATGTTCGGGAAAGCGATACAATCTTTGAAGCCTTCAGTCCTTACTAAGCTGGGAGATATGCACGAATGGTAAAAATCCAATATGCGACAAGTTTGGTGATCATTGTTTAATTGTTTTGTTCAATTTTTTATTATTGGTATCTCCATTACGTGTATTACCATGTTGTTATTATATGATAAAACGAATAAGTCATCAACTCTGCGCAATGAGAAGTATATATGTTGGCAAAAGCAAGAATGAAGAAGGACACTGTATAGTTTGTTCACTATTTAAGCCCCCTAAACCACGACAATCCCCTACATGTTTCCTTATTTCCATAAAGGAAAAAGGTCACATAACAACAACACCGTCTTCCACACCTGCTCCTGACAGTTTACGAAGCGAGTGAGGAGGCAAAATTCTAGGCCATTTTACAGTTCGACGACATAGGGCACTCCACACAGAATTACCCCGCGACTTCAATTAGTATTGTGATCTTTGGCTTGCTTCTGAGGAGAATCTCATTAAAAAAAAAAAAACTTAAGTTGTAACTCCTTGGAACGACCAGAGCAAATAATTATCTGACTGACAGCATGATATAACCATGAAGAAGATTATTGTGATGATAAGAATCATCATTTTGCAATATTATAATGAATATGAGAATGATAGGTAATAATTATCATAATAAAGCGAGAATGATAATAGTTAATTTATGATTATATAATAATAGAATTGACGAGTCCTATAATAATATACTAATAATAATGTGATAATTTTATAAAGATGGTGAATAATGACAATGATAGAAATCATAGTGGAATAACCAAAGCTAATTGGACTGTTTTCTTGATGTGTGTATTTTCAGAAACTCGGTTATAGAAATACTGGTCCTTTGGAAGATCACGGGTTTCTTCTAAGCTTCCGGGATCACGTCCTTCGGGAATTTTCCTGGCAATAACACCAACTTTGTTGTTTTATAGAATATATGCTCTTTTACGTTTTTCAAATTTTCAGCGAAAGTCCGCTTTATATTTTCATGATTAAATAGACTCCATTGTATTATGAAGAAGAAATTTTGCACTCCCCTCTTTCAAAAAAAAAAAAATTCCCCCGTAAGTGTAAACCTCGGAAACTCGTTGTAACACTAGAAACCAGTAATGGAGTCTTTTGTCTTTCGAAGAATAGAGCCAATACAGATCAGAAACTAACCGTAAAACAGAGTAACGGGGTGAGTATTTTTATTCCCTGAGTTGAGTTTGGCCTGCCTGTCCTGAACTTTATTTTTATCGTCAGTAATCTACTGACGTGCCAAAATCAAATCCAAGTGCTCGAGGCTTTGAAGTATCCCCGAAAATGTTCAAATCCTGGTGGAACCCATTATTTAAGGACTGATTTAAGATTTTTAGATTTATGGAAAACTAATCCCGCACTGATGCAAGGCTGTTAATGCCATAACGCATTTTCCTACCACATGGTTTTAAATCGTCTGCGATTAAAGAAAACAAAAAAGATGAACGTGTGTCTGGTCTTGATTTTTTTATATCCATTTACTCTACTTCCCACTCCATTCGAAGATGAGGAAACTTCCGAACTTATTTGTTGAGGTAACATATCTCGCGGAAGAGGCCCCCAACATAAACCCACCACTTTTTTTTTTTTGGTAAATGTTTGAACCAAGCGCAAATTAGCAAAATAATCAACGTACCGTGCGTTTGTCAAACATCTCATCTGTGTGACAGCTTTGCAAAGAAGGATGGCCTTTCATAGCCAATTAAGTATTCGTGTTTTTTGAAAAATGTAATCGTCATACCAAACACCTATTTTCTTTAACCTGATCCGGTTCGTCCTTTTTTATGAGCTCGAGGATTACAGTTTTACAAAAGTAGAAGTACAAGATTCGTGGAAGAAAAGGATGAAATTACTTTTGTTTGGGATAAGACGTGGTTGTCACATGATTCCCTATAAGTATTGCTTAGCAGCTGTCATTCCGGCGAAGAAACGAGGTGTTACAAGGGTTGAAAACATAGGGCTCTTAAGTTCTCCCTCTTCTGAAGCATTGTTTTGGTTCGCGAAGATTTCCAAAAATATCACCGTACCAAGCAACTCACCATCAATAAGGGCGATATTCAACAAAGACCATAAGAATATTTTTTTCGAGATGGAAAAGTGGGCCAGCGAGCGAGATGGTTTTTTTTTTATTTGAAGCTTTAATCCCTGAGAATATGCCTCCATTCGTTGAAAACCGTGTATGACAATGTGAGTCGGGTTCAACTTGTCGCATCTAGACATTTATACTTTCAGAAAGTAATGAGATTTTAAAACAAGACTTTTTTTTTTTTTTTTTTTTACTTGTATAAATCTTTCGCAGATTCTAACAAATCTTCCATTTGCCAATAGCATGTTTCGTTCTTGAGGATTCTTGTCAAAAACTTTGGAAATTTCTTGCCTCTTTGCAGCTTTTTTAACGACAGTATTGAAAAGAGTCTTCTAGGTAATTCAAAAATGGCGGTGTTCTCAATGACGCGCTATTTCGCACTTAAGGGAGAACAATCATTGCGACATTTATTCATAATACGGATCTTTTCCTGTCGGCGGTCAGAGCGATTTGCCGTCTGAAAGGCTTAAATTCTTCTTTCAAGTCTGCAAAAGTAAACTTTGTTTCATTCATAGTTCGAGCGCAATGAAATGATGTCTTAAAGATATCATCGACGCATCTAGACGTGATACTTCCAGAAAGAATTGATGGTTTAAAAAGGAATCCCTGGGATCAAGCACGGGGATACGACCTCATCTCTTTTTGTTTTCGTTTTTTTGCCTGATAATATACCGCTTATCAAGCCAGATCTGATGATACCTTATCATTATCGAGTCGTTTTACTAAGCATATCCTCTATGTTGTGGTTTAATGGCAACTTTTCCTTTTTTGTTCCTGTGTCCGATACTACGAAATGTAATATGAAAATTTCAACAAACTACAAGATTGTTTTCGTTTAAATGAGGGCATAGCATACATAGTATGCCCAGGATGCACTATAAGTTCGTGCGAAAAAACTAAGGAACCTTTGAGCGAGCGAAGATCTGCATATGCAAACGTCTAACCCTTTCCGTTGTATTTATCAGCCTCCGAATATCACTTTCCTTGTTGTGATTGTGTGATTCAAGGGAAAATACTGAAATTTAGAAGATCTTCAATTTTTACCAAAAGAACATTGTCATGCGGCGTATCAAAGGCTCACCTGAATTCTTACGGCATTTTCCGTATGCAATCCGACGGCAACGCGGTTGCGCGGAAATGAGCTAACAATCGCTTGAATATATGATTATTTAAGGACCCAAGAAACGTTGCTACAGCCGAAGGAGAATGATTATGGAGTTACCTCCCGAATCCGCGCGCATAATCATCAAGCTCCTTTCCGAAACAAGCACTTTTTGATGAAAAATATACCAATTTTCACGAGTCATACGTCCAATTATAAGATACGATTGACACGCGTGTATTTATCGGATAATAAAACAGCCAAACGGAGCATGTTTCTGCTCTTACAGACGACAAATAGTGCTGCTGGGTCGTTGAGGTTCTCCGCAGTTAGAATCCATAAAGGCTACGTTTGAGCAGAGCTGAATAGTTGATGAACTCGATTCACTATATGAGAAATGAAATTATAGTTGTAGATGATATGCAAGTGTAAACTGAGTCAGTAAAAATCACCTGAACTATGCTCCGTAAAGCTCAACCAAGTAACTATATCTATACCAGAAGTAGAAGCATAAAGAATCAACAACAATTCAGTCAAGTAACAACTATGCTGCCTTTAAAATATACTGAAAAAAAGATACTCGTGTGCAAAGTTTATCTTTTGGAACTGAAGAATCATTTTGGTAGTTTCATTTTACGTTTTGGGCCAGGGTACGAACTAAAAACACCCGTATAACACAATTGTCGGGTTTAAATGATCTTGAAAAAAAAATCCCCTCTTTTGACTCAAAAAAGAATTCAAATTCAAAAAAAAACGTTCTCTTTGGTGCGAGTTACTTAAATGCAATTTCATTTATGCAATATTTCTATGATGTTCTTGACAGGGTTATCCCACGATTTCACAACTATTATCGAGAGAAGTATATTCTATCAGGTCTAGAACAGTTCTCCAAACTAATACATCTGCGATAAGTTCAATGTAACTGACGTGTCAGTGTGTGTCCGCACTTATCAGGTTACACTCTTAACAACCAACAGCAGTGGCGAATGAGGTTGCCAACACCATCTGTCATAAACGGCTCTTGGCTATCTTTAATAATTTGACACAGGTGACACATGGTATGGCAGATACAGTATGACGAACCAGGCTTTGAAAGGTTTTTGTATCCCACTCCCCACACAAGGGTGTAATACAAAACATTTTAATAAAAGCCCGAAGGGCTATCAAGACAACTTCTTAACAGGACTTATTACCCCACAATTCTCGATCCTCTTCGTATGCATCCAGCTATGAACTAATTCAAAATAAAGGCTATCAGTTTTTAATCTGACTCTCGCAGAAATATTCCCATAATTTGAAACAATCCCATAAAAAACCTGTTCCGTTTCCACAAAGGAAATGTGGTAATTCTAACTTTGCCTTCCGCGATTCAAACCGCGATAGTTTTGCTCTTGGTGAACGTGAGCAAAAATCTCTTTCTGAAAGGATTATCAAACGTAAAAGCTTTTCTGTTATTTCAGGAGGGCAGAAACGAATTCTCACTGTTGGATCAAGACAAGACTTGGTGTCAGGAGCCATTAGGGTGAGTAGCAGTGTTCTATGTGAACTCACAAAAAAGCGAGGATTAACCTAAACATCGAATTGAATATGTTTAACGACTCGCGTACTTGACTTTTTAAAGTTCTAGGACACCCCCTTAGCTTAAGTGCGAGTGTTACGCGTCTCCTTTTAACTGACTCCCTGACGACTGAACAACCATTTCTGTAAAAAACTATAAATAATTAAGGCAATATGTATTTGATGATTGATTAAATGAGCAGCTTGGGTCATAGTGGTTGGAATGGTTTACCGGTAAAATAATGTTAACATATAGTGTTACCGCTACATCGCATTAACTACGATTCAATCTGAGACTTTTTGTCTTGGAGTAAGCCTCAATTTTTGATAGTAAATCGATCATTCAACAATAATTTTTCATTTTTGTTTGTGTAAAGGTTCAAAACCTAACTCAAAGACGTTCTCATAATGACGTGAGACGAAGTATTTCCAACTAACCAACTGATTTAAGACTCTTCAGTTGAACAATTACCGTTAAAACTATCAGAACGAAGTAAAATAAGTCGTCATACAAAGTCTTGGATGTTTTGCAAAAATATTTGAAAAGACAGGGTTTTTTTTTAAATGACACTCTTATTCGTCTGTCTTTTGTTTCTAATCACTAAATTTTAGTGCCCAGCCTTCTAATTTCTCTCTCGAATCCATCGAAAGAGCCACGTTCACAGGTCACAATCAGTTCATCTAGATGCTGCCACCATTAAATGCGAAAACTGCAGCGAAATGCGATTTTGTTCATAGAAATAAAGCTTTCTCCCAAAGGGAAACCGGGGCTCGCTCTTGTCTGGTCCTGTCTATCACATTGTTTGCTTTGTCTCCATCGTTAGTGAAAGTTTATTGAAAGGTTTATGCTCGTCCCGGATGTGAACTCTCCTGCGTTGCATGACCCATGAGATGGTTTCGGACTCCTTCTTTGATGATCTTTGGTATGTTCCTATAAAGTTATCGTATTGATATATGTGTGATGGACAATGTAAGTAACGCTAATGGACTCCAGAAAACAAATAGACAAACAAACTAATATACAACAGTCTAAATTGACAAGAAGAATAATATACACGAATCATGTTATATAGCAAACACGTCAAACAAGAATCCACTATAAATGAAACGGACATTGATTGTACAATTCTAAATTTTTGGATTTTCTCTTTCATTTTTGTTTTATCATACTACATACTGATTCAACTGTCGCGACAGAAGAGGGCAGACCACTCAAGTAAAGCAAAAACAAAAATTGTACTGTAAAAAAATAAGAGTAAGTGAGGAATTTATAGCAATGTAAAAATGAATTACGCTATACTTTGTTTACTGAGAAGGCCAGCACCGCTTGCCACAAGAATACTAACGATATTTTAAAATCCCCCAAAATGAGCAAGACTGCATGCACAACGTGAAGTAAAAGAAAAATTAATGAATAAAGAATATATCCTGATAATTGCCTAAAACAAGCTGACCGTTGCAATCAGTGAGGACACGTGTCTTCTTCACTTAGTGCCGACTTGAAGGAAGTCTTCCATTGATCCAAAGTCCAATTTCCGAGTTGTTGATCTTCGATGGTGGTGACGGGATTTACATCTGAAATATCAAACTAAATGATTTACATTTCTGATGGAATGGGAAGACGTTGGCGTGGGAAGCTATGACGATGAGATTTTGAAATAGATTGAACGTTCTTGGCTTCTACTTAAATCGGAAATGTTTATTCTTCATTTTTAAGGGGAAAAAGTAGACTCCCCAAAGTCGGTAACTTTATTCCTGCTTCTGTATCAATTTTTTTCCAAAATCAGATGTCTGTATAGAAATTCATAAAACCGTAGACTGGCTCTTTAGACAGGAAGAAATGACAACTTTGTAGCCTACAGGGAGTCTGGTTTTGTCGAACAATTTGAATGTTAGGAGGAAAATTAATGAAGTAAAAGCTAACTTATAATTTCAAATGTGTGATGAATACGCGAAAAAATATTAAACAGTAAAGCATATGATAATTTCAAACATGACCCATGTATTAAGCGGGAGAGCATTCGGATGCGCCCATATCATTGCTCCTGAAGCCATGGAGAAGCGTTTTGGCAATTTGGCAATTTGGTCGCAATAACAGCCATCATTCCGCGGATACTGTGAGGAAGCTAAATCGGGCTTTAAGTGAGAAAATTTTGACATAAAACGGAAATTAACCTTGTACAACACATTAACGAAACTTACGGAAAGAGCACCGCATACAAAATGCGGGCAAATGTTTTGGTTGAAAATAAGATTGCCTTGACATTTACATATAATTTGCCTTCCGGACCTCTTAACCTACTTTGTATGACAAACCATTAATGCACTTTATTGATGTTCCGGCCAGTAGGCGACACTTAAAAAATGCGATTTTACTTTATGAGGTAAACAAAGTTTATAATATATACTTGCAACAGTCACTCAGAGTCCAGAGATGTTAAAGGATAATGACAAAAGACTTCATGAATATAAAAATGCATTCGCTCTTTCCGTTTCGTGAGATCCATCTTTAAGGTAAGGTTCACTGTTTCTCTATTTGCCAAGAAATTAATGGTAAATACTATAACATTTTTTAGATATCACCTCGAACTCATACTAATTTGGGCAGAATTATTATTTGGATTCCAAAAAAGACTTAACAAATCGAGAAAAATCACCATCTTCATCCTTTCCATGGCGGAGATTTGACGAATTTGTGTTTGTGTTGCTGTGATTACATGATCGCAAAGTATTTCGTTTTGCGATCATGTATCACAGAGCCATATTTCTTTGTTTCAAAGTTTCCGATTGAAGGCAAAGACTCGAATATAACTGAAACTGTCCGAAAATTTGCCAAACGGCAATGATTAGTACTTGACAAACCAGACTGAACTAATAATTAATCAGAAGACCACAGCACAACCAAATTATAAAATAATTTCGGGTTATTGAAATAAAATTTCTTTGTGAGCCATCGTTTTGTTTTATTTATCCCACAAACTTTGCCAGTGAAAGGTAACGTCATACACGCTTTCTCAGCTGCAATAGCACTAGCTTTTGTACGAATTAGGACGCAGTATGAGAATGGATCATACGATCTTTTAGAGTAGTCATGCGTGTTTATATGTTTGTGGCAAACATTTAGAAGTAAGTTGCTTTAGAACAGAAAAACGACAGGCGAAAGACACACAACAGATCCTTTTTTAAGTGATACTCCCTCCGACAGACACTTTTGAGGCAGGGAGACATAAAAACCTATTAACTTACGAGAATGATAATGAATCACTTATGCAATAAAAGTTCCGAATCTGAACAGCAAGATTTTTGCTTGTGAGCAAGAAAGAAATGTGTTTAATATCAAAATCAGATGATAAAACGACGTTCATTTTATTATATAAGTATCCACAGTCTCCATCTCTTTTTGTCTGTGCATAACTAAGTCATATAGTTGACCAAAAACACCCTCATCATTTACTATCTGCATTGCAATGATTATTTAATGTCGGTTATATCCAACTGCGCATCATATTCAGAATTACCTGACCACAAATTTTGTCTTAAAGTCTAAATCTCTGATGGAAGTGTTATTTAATAGGGCAACCTGCTCCGCCAAAGTAAATGTAATAACAATCCCCTACAATTTCCAAATTGGAACGTCATTTTCCAGTTCGTGATTATGTTAAAATTTAAACTTACGGTGATAATGAAGGAAATTCCAGTGTTATTCACGCTGGTAACTCTTTATATGTCTTTCGATTTAGAAAAGATGTAACGTCGAGTATGTTCAAAGTGATAAGATTAATTTCACTTGTTACAGTCGTTGCTAATGGCAATTTTAACTTGATGATAATAAAAAGCAAGGTAATTCTATGTTGTTTAGATATACGTATGTCAAATACAGTTGCATTCTCCTTTGTCGTGTGCACTTGGAGCAAGAGGCTACAAACATTGCCGAAAATTCATGTCTGCAAAAAATTAAGAAAGTGCTTCCCTTGAAGCTTCCATATGCCAGGTTAGATTTCCCTTTTTGTTGCATTTTTCTCATACCCATATGCGTGCTATTAACTCCGAATATCGAGCTGTATAATTGACACATATCAAACATGATTACCAACGACTGTTATTCGAATTTTTTGGTCGACCGTTAGTTGGAGAGTGCTGTTGTTGGTGGTTCAATGAACACCTTCGGATTTTTAAACCAAATGGTTTTCACAAAGGCTTTGTGACTGAGCTTTACAAACATCACATACGTACGGTGGCCGGTAAAACAAAACAGTCACAAAACCCACAACACAAACACAAACTGAAAACAGAATCACAAAATCCGCAACACTGACACAAAACCTACGTTTGTGTTTGTGTTGTAGAGTTTTGTGGTAGTGTTGCGGATTTTGTGATTCTGTTTTCAGTTTGTGTTTGTGTTGTAGAGTTTTGCGTTAGTGCTGCGCATTTTGCGATTTTGTTTTAAGTTTGTGTTTGTGTTGTAGAGTTTTGTGTTAGTGTCGCGGATTTTATGATTCTGTTTAAAGTTTGTGTTTGTAGGTTTTGTGACTCTGTTTTGTTCTTACCAGCCACCGTACATACGATTTAGGATCCTAAAATTGCTGTCACAAGGCTGTACTATGATGTAGACAGCTAGAGAAAACGTAATGAAAAAAGTCGCCAGTTTCAAACAAAGGTTCCTAGCGGTTGTGTTGCTTTGTCGCAGTATTTTATTGTAGGCGGATCGATTTCTTCTCTTTGAAGTAGTAGCTCCCCAGAGATGTGAAGTGGGTCATGAGATTTGAGGTAATTGTTGAACCCAAAGCCCCATCAGGTTGATTGTCTCAAAGAGTTCCCCTTTTCCCGTTTCCATTTGTGAAAAGAGTTTGTGCAGTACAAGGTGCTTCTAATTATCCATTTTTTTCAGGACAAGCGTATTGAGGTGGAGCTAATCTGTCCTTTATGACTCATATCACACTTCACGCCCGGCAACTTAATCCTCTCAGAAGTATGCCTAATTCTGTCAAAACGTGTGCGTCATAACTCTCAACAGATGGTTTCTCGTCTTAAAGAAAAATACTTGGCGGAAATTACATGGGAAAGATAAGTGTAAAAATGACCAGTCGAAAAATTAATTTACAACTGATATATGTCTTCAGCAGAAATCTTAATCTCTCTTATGTTTTGTACGATTCATCGAATAAGTTTACTTTAGAAGTATGACACACAGAAAGCCGGGTGGAAATCTAATTCAAGCCAAACCCGTCAACCAGATGACTTTCCTCTCCTCCTCCCATGGTGCAGGCTTAGGCTGTGTTCACAAAGTATCCCATATGTGCAACGAGTAACAAACGATGTTTTATAATTCTCGAATGGGTATTAAAGCCACCACTAGCATAGAATAAGCAGGATCTAAAACTGCCCCTTTTCTTTTAAAAATCATTTGTACTTCTGTACTGAGTACACATTAATTGGCGAACTATTATTAATACGAGCAAACGTTGATATTGGAGCGAGAAAAATTTAAAGGTTAGGACGCCACTGGACGAAAAAAATCATCGGCTATTTGAGACCTGCAAGAATTCCCTGTGCAGCATTTTCTGCACGAAACAAGATATTTCTCCCAAATCTCTACGTGTTCTGAAATAGTAACGCCACTATAAACAGTAGCATAAAACAGCTTAAGGGATAGTAATGATCTAATTAACATTCAATCCATACTAACCATCCAATAACCAGTCCCTCTATTTAGCTGCTTGGCACGTTAAAGGATATATCAATTTTTCATGCAAACGAGAAGAGAAGCCTGAGGTAACTTTGACCTTAATTATAGGCGAGACGGATGAAAGATGTACATGTATGTATGTCAATTACTTTCCTGCTTGACTCACTCTCCATCTGATGGAGTCACTATTTAGTTTATTTCATGATGGTGACTCCTGATAAAGATTTTCCTATGATCCCAAACACACCTACTTTTACTTGAACTTCAACCAGAGTTAAAAAAATCTTCTTTCTTATAAATGGAGTTTTCACAAAAAAACACAACCACATAAGATAATACATGGACGTGAAATGGAATTGAAAATGCGTCAAATTTTGCACCCCACCGGGAATTTCCCTCGGCTGATGAATTTCTCTTCTTGATGATTCTACATTTATTTGATTATCAAAATCAGTAATACCCTTTTACCTACACACACTTAAGATTGTCTATTAAATATTGAAGCACCCCGGTGCGTTCTGTGAAAAACTCCAGTTGCCTGGAGAATCTATGAGAATAACATGAATACTAATTCCAGTCTACAATTAACGACAGAATGAGATTTAGGTGTTAAATTCGGCTCAAACAACAACATAGATTAACAACTTACTGCTGCTTTGTTTTACTTTTACATTTGATTTTACTATCACCATTGATTTGCGTGTTTCTATGATTAAAAACCTGTTTCAAAGAGGCGAATTCTATTTCTCCATCATTTCGCCGCAGGGAAGGATTGGACTATCGCAGCATGTCGGAATAGTGTGACCACGTATTCGAATTTTCATTCAAAATAATAGAAAGCCTATTCAAAAGCTTATACTGTAAACTTTAAAACAATCTTTATTGTGTAGAAACATTTTTTATTGTTTTTTAACACCATCTCTTGAGGATGAAATTTCATGGAACTCTACAACATTTTCATTGAAATTGAATTGGGTTAATTGAAAAACAGCGGGGATTCGTATGTTTTTCACGGCACAGCTTGATAAAAATATATGGAAGTCAAATTGCTTTGTTAATCGACACAGAATTATTTGAAATCAGGAGTTTATTTGTAATACGTTCTCAATCTCAAGAAGGAGGTTATATTCCACAAAATTGCAAATTCATTCAGAGTAAGATTACAGTCCTTTTTAATCAAAACCAGAACTGTGTTCTATCAACAAGAATTATCGACTACACATTCTCAGTGTAGCATAACCTGAGAAATACGTATAAGCGTGGAAGAACAAAAAAATAGCAGTATCCTATGCTCCTATAGACAGGCCACAAATAGGTGAGTGGAGATATGCTGATACACAAATATCCCCTGAATGTAATCAGAGTCAGGGTCTTTTGTGGTCAGGGTCACCTTAAAACTATTCAACCACTGACTAAAAAGGCTATTTTCTTGATCATCATTCCAATTTACTTACTGCAGATGCAATGGCTATTAAAATGCGTGCGCTTTTCAAAACTTGAAAATATTTGCTGTAACATACATTCCCTTGGCGAATAAGCAATACACGGAGTGAAGATCGTCTAGAGAGCGATGAAAGAAACTGTCCTCTGAAGAAGTCATGAACAAGTCTAAAAAATTTAAGATTTTGAAATTCCCTGAAATTATTGACACTTAATTGTTTTATCTTTTTTGCACAATAATATGAAAGCTGCAGTTGTCGCCAACGTTTCTCAATGTGTATTATAAATTTGCATGGGAACAAACATGTTCCACTCCAAAACATTTTGTTTCGATTTTCTTAGAACAATTTGATCTTTGACGGTTTTTACTTATTTTCGTTTCTAATTCCTTGAATGGTTTCCATAAGTTTGAAGTGACTACAATGTTGCAGAGATAGCCAGTACAATAAGAAGATCGTTATAAATGAAAGGCACGCTGCACCTGACCCCGCTGCATGACAGCCGAAATAAGATTGGTGTGGTTGATTCGTTGAGGCACAGAAACATCTAAATCCAGGGGCCTGGTTCAGCCAGCATTGGATTCCTTTAGGCTCTCACTCTCTTGTGTCAGCATTCATGCAATGTGACTCAGTATGTTGGCTGATTCTCAGTCCTCACCCTAGGTTTGAAATTTTTTTTTATCATCACGCTGCGTCTCGTTGCTTGTTAGATGAAGTGGAATGTTTTTGGTGGTTATTCCTTTTTCCGAAAAAAACTGAAAAGTTTCTGCGATTTCTTGTCTTGCCAGTACATGAACTTCTTGTTGCTGCCAATTTGCCGTCTCTCCTCTGACAGAAGCATTTAATTAACCCTTGTAATACAAATACATTCCGAAATCACGAAATAGACATACAATAACAAATGTACTTGATTTGTTGGTAATCTTAAATTGACTGATCAATGTTCGACATATTAGTTAGCTTTGCCTCTTGCTTACATTTCAAATCATGCTGAGAATTTAGTCTCCTGATTTCTGGTCAGCCTTGAGAGATCTTGCCACATTCCATTGTAAATGACAGCGCTCGCCCACGTTCCTGTTTTTCTATGGACACATCACACGTCTACTTCGATCAAGCGTAAATTTCGTTTAATTTGCTTTCAGACCAGGAAAGTTCGTGCTAGTACAAACTAAAGTAGGTAAGCCCTTTTTGTTGCCCACAATCTTTTGTAATCTTCTTATTGCACCTAATGTTCTGATATACGTATTGCTGCTTTGTAACATTTATACAGTGTACATCATGTTAACAGCTTTCTTTAATACAAAGACGGTTTGTTTTTGAGATCATGTCAGTCTCCATCCATTTAAATTTGTAATGCTTTTGAACCTGACATTTTGTATCGCCCCTACAAATTATCTTACTCATAAGGCAAACAGACCAGACGAGTCTGAGTGATTCTCTTTCTTTCATGGAAGTCAGTGTGCATCGTTTTGTATGCTCTATAACGATACTTTATGAAAAAAAAACCAACAAACAAACACTCAAGCAGTGCGAGCTAGGATCGTCATGGTAATCACTTATCTATCATTCTCATTCAAATAAAGATCCCACGCATAGTTTCAATACGATCAGTGCTCCAGGAGTTTTACATTAACAAGACTCAACATGAGTGGCGAATTTCGATCACGAATTATCAGGAATGGTAGGTTTTGTCTGTTTACCTTCGAATTTCAAAGCGAATTGATTTCACCGGAGAACATAATACTTGCGTTCTAAGAGTGTGATGTCTTTCAACCAGAAAGCAGTTGTAGTGATGTAGTAAGCCTGCTGCAAACTACAGATTGACACATAAAGCGCTCATTGTTGTTTATATGAGGAGAAGTACTGCGCCGCTTTATAATCGCAACGTTAAAGCTGCAATCAACCTATATCCTCGTAAGTGAGCAGCTCTGTCAAAATATTACAGGCGAACTAAAACAGTCAACTGAAACAGTCAGATATGCACCATACCAACAAGATCTACTTATCACCTAAAGAAAAATGCCACAAACAACCATTATATTTTTTTAGAACTATTTAGTCCCTTTTTATGTTGACCTTGAATAGAATTTTATACTTTTAAGCTGAAATAATTTGTTTCTATTTATTTCACGCTCTGTGCTTCGCTTATTAGCTTGTCGAAATTTTAGTTTCACACTTGTTATCATCTTTGATATTTCATCACTAGGTCAACCAAAGAAAAGGCTTATCAATGTATTCCACAGATGTTGAAAACCCTTATTCTTAGCAAATCTCTTCTTACAAATTAGACAGACAAAATAGAAGAGTTTCTGCAGGGTTCGCCATCCAAATGTTATTTGCTTACTTACTTTCTTATGTGAATGATTCAGTTACTTTAGATAGCAGCAACCTCTAATAATTTTTGCAGTTGGGCTGTTCTTGGGTTAAAAATGTTCCCTATAAAATAATGAAGTACGTCTCTAAATATTTTGATTCATTCTTAAGAACAAGAGGGGCCTTCTTATGAACCTGATAATAGCTTTTAATAACATTGTCGTTATCATCATTTATCATCATCTGTAATTATTAATTGATATAGAGGGGTAGGTAGGTAGATGGAAATATAGATAGATACAGTCGAACCTGTATGACGCGGTACCGTATTGAGCGGTCACCCTGTATTTAACAATCAGTTGTCAAAGTCCCGATATTCTTTCCCTTCAAACATTGCAATTTCCACCTATTTTTGTACTGTCTTCTACCTGTATTTAACGGAATCAGTAGGACCACTCAAAGAAGAAACTCCCAAGTATATTTAATTCATGTTTATCTCCCGAAATCAATGCTAGTAGGTTTTGTACAGTAAGTGGTCAATTATTGTATAAAATGGCGCTTTTTTACCGTTTTTTTGCAAAACCCCTATTCCGTGGAACCTGTATTAAGTGGTCAACCTGTATTTAGGGGTCACCCCGCCATTCCCCGTGAGTGACCGCTTAATACAGGTTCGACTGTAGATAGAGAGATGGATACATGGATGGATAGACGGATAGAGAGAAATACTTCCACTAAAATTGATTTCTGCTTTTTCTTTCCTTAGGTTAAACATTAGATATGAATATTTCAAATGACAGTGCCACGACAACTCCCGTGCTATTTGTCACAGATCCTGTCAATATCACTAGCGCAGTTGCTGTGGGTCTCGTGATAGTACTTACTATATTTGGAAATGCAATCGTATGTGCAAGCTTCTACACATTCCGAGACCTTCGAACAATATGTAACTATTTTATCATAAGTCTCGCAATATCCGATATACTAGTGGCAATTTTGGGGATGCCATTTTGGTTAGTATTGCAGCTTACCGATTTATCAAACAAGACCGTCATTCAGGGAGATCTTTATCTCTTTTGGCAATGCATGGATATTTTCTTTGGCACAGCATCCATAATGAACTTGGCAGCGGTTAGTGCTGATAGACACGTGGCAATCACTGCCCCATATTCATATCCTCATGTAATGACATCACGAAGAGCTTTGCTTATTTTGTGTTTTGCATGGATTTATGCCGTCGTAGTGTCCAGTCTGCGACTCCTGGATAAAAACTGGATACGAACCGGTGGATATCAATACATGGTGTTCATAGCGAGCTTTGCACTTCCGCTGTTATTTATGATCGCGATGTACGCTAGAATTTATGTTGTAGCTAGACGCCAGGCTCGTCGAATCGGTCGTAACAGGAACTACACTACAGACGTGAAAGCCGCGAAAACAATAGCGGTGGTGATTGGTGCATTCGTTTTCTGTTGGGCGCCTTTCTTTGTGTCAGTCATTGGCTACATCAACAACAAGAACTTTTATCCTTTGGATGTTCACAAGTGTGCCAAATGGTTGGAATATGTAAATAGTTGTTTAAATCCAATTTTGTACACTTGCCTAAACAAAACCTATCGCAGGGCCTTCAAGAGACTTTTTACTCGATGGCGTGGACGGCTAGAAAGAACTCGAGAAGAGTCACTCACTACGATAGGAACATTATCTAGAAGGCTTACCTTACCTAGAGGATCCATTTTTGCCACTCATGGAGACACGTTTTCTAGCTCGTCCTCAAAAGAGCTTAGTAATGGTGAATTAAGAAGGAAGCTTAGTAGAAAAAGCAGCGTTAAAAGAAAAACAGAAGACCCTCCTGTTACATTTATATGACACCTCTCTTCTTCCAGGGATAGCGGGAAATGGAGCGGAGAATTAATTTCTTCATTAGAATTATAAACCTTTGGATTAAAAGGTTGGAGGAGAGGCGAACATGCTTACCATTGAAAAAACTCAATAAAGAGTAAGAGAAAGAGCAAAGCGAGTAAGTACAAGAATCTGTCGGTATTCGTTCGCCACGGAGCACCAATATAAAGTTATAGTTAACTGTCAGTGAATCTCGTTAAACTTGTTTTAATTAATCGCCAATTTATTTTCGGAAAAGCTCCTTTATGACTTTAAGTTTAGGGAGAGGAATCGTACTGAAATGTTGAAAAGTGCACATTCAAACACAATAAATTGAGGCGCACGTTAAGCGCCTTCTGCAAAAAAAACTAATTTTCTGATAAATCAAGGCCGAAATCTTGCGGTATAAGGAAGGGAATGCTTTACGATGGAGTCTACGGATTGGTCCCAACAGACGTTTCCGTAATGTAAATTCCCATAGTTTTAGCTGTCAAGTTATCTTTCATAGTTGTAAGCCAACAAATGCTATGCTACTTTTTTCCTATTCAGCCTAGGGTAACCAGCAAGTAGCAGAGCTAACGACATTAAAGAGCCAGTGAGATTATCGTTAGAGTCATTGTAGTTCCAATTTTCTCAGATGTTGTTAAAAATTATATCTCTGGCGTCAAAAAAAAACTCTTGTCAAACCTTAAGGTTGGTTTCCTTCAGGGAACAGATTTACGCCTCGGCTAAACAATCAAAATTATCGTTCATCGCCGTATTTGTCGCACACGAAATACGGTGGCTAAACGAGCAAATAATCAGTATTTTATCAAACATGGAACGCAGATGAGCTCTCAAGACCCTTCCTGCGTTAAATTACTCATGTTTGGTTTCTAGTTACTTGTTTTTCCCCGGTTTGGTTTGCTTCGTTTCTAGAGGTCGCTAAATGATCAAACACCATTATGCTTTTGAAGCAATTTGTAAGATGAAAAAGTTTGATTTAGATCAAACACGTGAGGCCATTTCAGTGCAGTTTCGAGAGAGGTGGCTGATCAGCCGCAGGTTCCAAAATGATTTTGGATGGTAACGTAAGATCGTTTAGCCAAGGCTTTCACTTTTGCTAAGAGTATCCCTAGCAATGCTTCAAAAATGACCACAGATATCTGCTTAACTTTTTCAATTTATTCAGACTAACACACATGAAGACGAATGAAAGTCTCTACTTCGTTGGTTTGCGGCTTTGTAAGATTTTTATGACTGTTTGGTCTATCCCAAGAAAGGCTTTTAAACGATTCTCCAGCCAAAGCGTACACTTAATAAATTTGCACGAACCATGATTATTAGATTATCATGTTTCCATGAGATGAATGCTCTAGAAACCAAGTAACTTTTTTTCTCCGCAACCGAAAGGTGTGTTAAAAATTTAACTTCTTTCCGCAGTCTTAAGATTCCAGAGAATTAGCTAGCCGAAGTCAATTTTCTTCTAATGGGCTAAAATTGGACTGTGGACACCTCCATTTTGAGAAACACTTCAGTGACTTAGCCGCGCACGCAAAATCGCAACAGGTGCTTCACATACAGCTACTGCTCTTGTTATCGTAAAAATGATCATCATTTAAATCCCAAATTTTCCTTTTTGTGTGGCCCTTAATGGTTAAAACAGATTATCAAGGGTTGAAAAGAGGATCGAGATTTGGTGATGTCACAAGCGCGCAGCCAGGCTGCCTAGCACAATATAGACAATTTTGAAACGGTTAAGCTTATCTTTAAAATCTCAAAACTTAATAGTTGTTATTGCTTTCAATATACGCTTGTAACAAGGGAAAAAATTATATGGCTTGTGAAGCCTGCTGCGGCGTTAGGGCATTCTTCTGGGATCTTAGGACTGAAAAAGAGAGAGGATTCGCGCCCTGGATTTTTCGTTCTGAAGGATAGTATAATCTTGGGCAAAGTTTGGCCTAACACAGTGAAATGTCATTGAATCTCCCTGGGCGACTACTGTTACGAAGTTTGACCCAATACAGAAGAATTTCCTTAGATTACCTACATTACTACGATCAAAATGGAATAAATATATAATTTGACTCGTAACAGTAACTTCGATGTTTCAAATTCATTATTATAATTACTAGAAAGCAGTTTAAAATTGTATGAATCAGGAGGCGAAGAAGGCCATAACCTATAATTGTTCCCCCTTGTCAGTATTTATAATGACTATACACTGGAGGATTTCATAAAAAAAAATCTCATTGGCTCATTCAGGCAGGATGTTTGATAACTATACCGTTCACAAAAACTTTTGTAGAAAGGTATAGGAAAATATTTGTCATGATCCCGTTTGGTTATAGATTTACTGGTAACTGATGTTTAATTGGTGAAATATCCAGATATGATCCCTAAAAGTTGCCCAATGCTTTGAACTACATCTAAGTCATATTTTATCAGGTATTTGTATCCAACTTGGAGTTTTAGTGACCCGTTTTAATTAGTCAGTTAACGGAGACACTGCACCTGTCGCGTGAGAGGTCATTCGCTTGCAGAGCGATTATTTTTGTTTAGAGCATCGAGTAATTACACTATTGTTCAAATTTTAACAGGAATTTAGAGTTCTGAAAACAAATCTTATACTTTTATCCTGACATATTTCTTGTAATCAAACAGGATATCATTCCTAGCTCAAGGTGATAAATGATGAGTTATTAGGTGTGAAAAGTTAGACAAAGTTTGTGAAGTATTCTGTTCAATCTCTTACCTTTAAGTTATCAAACTACAAAATGATCTGAACCCAGCGTTAATAAACAAGTCTTTTTCCTTACATCAGTCGCTCTGTCGCTCTAACTCTTATTTAAACAGTTCAATTCATCTTCATTACTACAAAAAAATTTCGATGAGCCGTTTTCTCTTCTTTGACAACTATTTATTTGTACTGAGGTACATTCCCATAAATTACGAACTTGTCAGAAAGTCCAATCATTGTTTTGTCATGTCATGGGTTAGAATTTGAGTGGATTTATCGTTTGAGAGGGAAAATGGGCAGAGGTGAGGTTAGACGCTACTTAGCTATTTTTATACAGTGACAAGTACAAAAGCAAAAACCATGGTATGACAACACTCTGGAATTGAGCTAACACTATATTGTTTAGTCGTGACTGAAAGATAGAAACTTAAATTCCCCATCAATCTGATGAGTGCAACCAGATAAAAAATTAATGCAGTTCACAATGATTAAATGGTAAAAAAAATGATGATCTGGAGAATAATAACATACTTAAGTTTGTTATCGGGATTTATATTGCTAAATATGCGGCTTTAATCAAGGTCGGTGATTCTCCAGGAATTATAGCTTAGCCAACCAATGATGAACATGCATACTTTCAACATTTCTTGTTCCACCAGTAGGTGGGACGAGTTTTGCTATTATTGTTGCTTAAGAAACTAGAAAACGGCACCGAAACAGGTAGGAATTGGCAAGTAGAGTTGCAATCCTAGAATTTAGTTTGCTTTTATCGTGATGATGTAATTAAATCTTATCCTGAGTTTAGTTAAAATCAGAAGTAAAAAATATTAATGGTGAGTGATTCATGCAGATCTTTTCATGGCTCGGTGTTTTTCTTTTTATAAAGATTTAGTCTTCCTGTTATTTGTTATTCAGAAAAATATATTTCATTAAAGCCTGCATTACGTGCCAGATGGTGCGCTAGTGTTTGTCGACAGAATTACGCGCGCTAAGGCTCTTTTAGGCCAATTATAACAAACCAGTTCTTCTCTAGATATGTTGTCAAAAGCGAAAAAAAACATCATAATTGCTTTATTTTCAAATTTCTCCAAAAAAATCAGTACCGAGGCCAGCGAGCAAACGCGAGAGCGGATGGTTACTCAGACTGCAAATAGGCTACCTCAGTATTGATCAGACAGCTTTAACTCCTCAGCTCTTCTGAACAAGTGCTATCGACTCCAGACCACACAGGCGATGAAGTCGATGCTGAATGAGTTAGTATACACGGCAAGCGATTAAATTTGCACAAAAGTTAACTTTGCCTACACGTTGTAACTTTTCCTTCACCAGGTTTTAAGAATATTCTGTATTCTGAGTTAAATTGGTGAAACTTTTATTTATTTGTCCTCAGTTACTCACTTATCGGTACAGTACCAGCTTCTTATGCCCACTCACAAATACTAACAAACGAAACGGAGAGCTCAGTCTTAGGGCCTCTTTTAATAACTTATGAAGCGCGCACACCTGTTTGCTTTCCTAACACAAATAAAGAAATGTAATCTCTCATTTTGGTAATATCTTTCCTCCTTCGTGGACAAAATTAATCATTCTTAATGAGACAGGGTGTCGCAATCATTTTTTATACATCTGGCTTTTCTGAAAGCTTTATCACTAGTGTTCTGTTAGATGTGTTTGTAATAATAAACGTGGAAATTGTCTAAAGCAAAAACCTTTTAACTTGTTGCACTATCTATTGTGTTCAATGACTGAATTCATTATTCTGCATATGATAAGAAATTGTCCGTTTTGCAAGCTGTTTAACAATACCTTATATGCCACAAACATAGCTTAAATACAAAACAATTAAAACAATAATTTGCAGAGTCCTGTCCGGTGAAAGAGTTAAATCTAATACAAAGAGTTTCCAAACCATATGAATCTTTTTAGAACTGTCAACATAAATGTTCCTCAATAAAAACAATGAAACAAAACAATGTTTGATATCTAAACGTCGGATCATAACTGCAGTGAGCTTGGTTCATTATATTCATGATTCCATCCAGCGAATTTATTTCATGGCGGTGTGGGTTGATGTTCGTTTACAGCCATTCTTGTGAGTAAAACAAGCCGGGTGGGTGCGTGTCGATGTGTTTAATTAACTGCAAAATTAGCTTTTCTTTGAACTGATGGTCCATACTTGGCAGGTTGCAAAGTCACCTCGTACATAATAGCCTTAGAAGCTTCCAGCAGCGTCAAGTCCAAGCTATTTGAAATAATTACCTTCATCGGCAGTTGATAAGTTCTCAACTTCTGTTGATGACATTTGTCTCTACAAGTACAGTTTGTGCGAAGAGACTAGCAGTTCAATAGCCCGGCGATTGGGGAATCCAGCGAGGTGAGGAAAAAAGATATTACATTAGAAATGAAATCCCAGGCAATAGTAAAATTAATAACATCTTCGACTGATTATAACTTTGACAACAAATTGAAGTGAGCCGATCATGTACCATCAGCTTAGATTATTTAGGATAACGCACTCTCTTTCACCTCCTGACTACAGATGGCGTGTCAGACCCTGGTGCATTACACGTATTACGTGCGTCAATAGAAGGGTTCCAAACCGTCTGATTAAACTGAGGTTTCTTTCGACAAATGTTTTAGTTTCAAGAGCCATCGCGAAGTTACTGAGACAATCCCATAACCGATATTCGTATGTTATATTGACAAGATAATTTTCGCTTTGTTATTTTAGTCACTCCTTGTACAATTTAGCAGAACCTTATCGAAATCGGCAGATGCGGTTATTACCAGCCGCATTCGACTAGCATGCTTTCTGCAGCTTATTTAACTTTTTTTCGTTGTTGTTGTTCCTTAAAGATCAAATTTGTACCCACCTTGAACCAGTTAAAAACTTTTGAGCTTTGACCGACCTTAAAAAGAAAAAATAATTACCATGACAAGAGTAATAAAGGTTTTTTTGTATGCACTATGTAAAAATGTGATAAGCTAAGCTAATCAGCCGAAACACAAACAAGTCAACTTCAGAAACTATTCAACTCAGCTGTCACGCTATAGGAGCCGTTGGGTTTAATTTTCCGAACCTTTTAAGAGTAAGAGCTCATGGTACTATTTTTATTGTAAAAAGTTACGATTCAATGTTTACTTTCTTCATTTAAGAATACGACATTGCTGAATGAATGTTTGATTACCTACTAAGGTGTTTTCTTTTGGGCTGTAAAACGTTTATATGAAATGTTCAATGTTTTCTTTTCGTGGGCGGGAAATGTGGACTTCGCTTGTTTTCTGTTCAATTTTCGATCCGGTAATGCTTTTCCTCAAAGTCCTAGAGACAATTGTTAGGTACTCCTACATTTAAATTCGCTCTTTTATTTTATTTTTTTTTTTTTAATGACGATTCGAAATTTTTAGTTTACTTCATCAAATGTGGAAAACTTGATGGTTTGTTTTTGGTGTGGATTACTCTTTTATTAATTTCAATCATTTTTTTGTTCGCAATTTTTCTTAAAATGGTGAATAACCTGGAACATGAGTATAGTATTTCGTTAGGTCTGATGGAATGCCTTAAAGTTCCTGTCTATATAAGAGACTCTGAACGTCTGTGAGGAAGTAAGTTTAGGTCATGCTGTCAACATTATTCCTGCCTAAACCAAGAGATACCCTTCTAAGGGGGGTATCCTTCACTTAGTGGTTATGCACAGGCGAGAAAGAATTTCTGTCTAAAGGCTCAATATTCAAGACCCATCAGCCCCAATTGTAGCCTGCGGCTGATGAATGGAAAAAAAACTTTGTTGACTCTGCAGATTATGCCTTACCCAAAATTTATCCTTCCACGTGAAGGAGGCATGTAGCATGTTTTGAAGTCTTTTTTACAAATTTTAAATTATTTGAATTCGATTGAATGACACCCGAATAGCGATGAAATCACTCAAAGAAATTAATAGTTCTTTTATAAAACCTGGGTATCAAGCGAATATGATTTCAAACGAATTTTAGAAAATGTCTTTATTGTCCAGTGGGTGGTTTGCTTTAGTTTTAAATGGTCCAAAATGAATACATATTCAAACAAAAGATTATTTAAATGCTGTCTTGTCGCGGTTGAAGAAGCCTGTTATGAAGTTGAGAGTGGAATCCGATATGGATTTGACCATATTTTTCCCCAAATGAATTTCTTGGCAAAGCTTAAGCGACCTTAGGGACTTGTCAGAAATTAGCTGGGGGGGAGGGGGGGGGGGTGGGAATTTTAAATTTGGGTTCGGAAATTAGGTGACCCATCCCTGCAATGGGAGTGAAATTTGCTAACCCTCCCCTTGAGCTTGGCCTAAAATATCATGACCCTCCCCCTCTTGTATAAATGATAAAATCTAGTTCTTGCAATACACTAGGGTGCGTCAGTATTATGAAAACTCAAAATATATTTCTAATCTGTTCTTTGTCATGCTACATACATACATTTTCGATGACAGCATTAAGAGTCCGACTGATCACTCGACTCTCCTATTTCTCCCAATACAAAGTCTTCATCACTAGAACAAGTGGGTAATGCCTCATCCCCTTCATCTACCTCACATTCATCATGATCATCCACCTCTTCCAAATAAAGAACTTCCTTTTTCTTCTGTGGGTGAACCTCTACATGATCACGGGCATATATTTGCATGACCCTCCCCCTTTTAACTGCCCATTTTTTTTCATGACCCCTCCCTTTTCTGAGGCTCAAAAAGTTGTGATACCCCCCTCTGTTTCCAACCCCCCCCCCTCCCCCCCTGCAAATTTCTGACAAGTCCCTTAGGCTCAGAGCAGGTGGGGAGGATAAAGGGTGGAGCTGACATTTGAAAAGTGTGGAGCGTCCTATCTCGTGCACACATAAAGCAGAGTTTCAATGAGATCATCTCCTCAGTAGAGAAAGAAGAAAGACGTTGAGATTCGATTTTCACATTAGCCTATATTAGAGTCTCCAGAAGTGACACGAGTTAACTTCAAGTCCGCGTGCATAATTTGTGCTTCTGCTTCTTCACAAAAAAAAAAGTCTTCAGACACCAAGCCTTTTCACTATTGAAACCAATTACACATTATAGGACAATTAAGAAAATAAAGGTGAGAAGTTGGATTAAACATTAGAATAAAAGCTCCCATAAGCTGGCGGCACCACCAATAAAAGGAAAAACTGCAGTAGCTCTGAAACATTTGTTTAGAACTTAAAAAATCATTGTTTCCCAAAATGTTTAACAAACCTAGCATTCTATTCAAGTCATCTGGAATTGTCTATGATGCAAAGCACAAAGCACTTTCGGTTTACTTAGAGCACGTGTATGCTTTTTGAAAATTTCTTTTGATTTTCGTATGTCGTTTCTATACATTAGCAGTCTGTAATTAGGTGCTTTGAATGGTCTACAACATTTTTTTACATACTCAACGAGTTATGGTAAATTAATTTGGAAATATTTTACCGTGCCAACCAACTCCTGGTAACGGATATAAGATATCGAGTCTAAATCTTACGACAATTATCTTATTTGTTTTGTTTTGACAGTGCCCTAGCCCAGTAGTCTACTCCCAGCACCACAACGGGCGTTACTGAGAACAAGCGAAAGTCAGGTTTGTTTGTTATTTCCTGCATACTTATTGACAAACTTTTAGTTCGCAATAATAAAAGAACAATTGCGAGTAAAAGAAAAACTTTTACTTAAAAATCTTGCATAAAATGAAAGAGACCTCTGAAGCTAAAGTCAAAGTTGAGAAATAATGGGTGCATATACTATGTGTTGCTAAAAGTTAAGTTTCATATTTTAATGAATCGATTCAAATTTCACCAGGGAGTCTTGTCATAAGTCAGCAATAGAAACACAGCATGTGTTAACATCAACGTTGGTTGATTAAAAAACTACGAGAGAACTTAAGCCGTTGCAATGTTTCGTGCTTAAAAAACAAAAAAACACTAGTTTTTGCTCAAGGTCGAACTGATTTCCCAATTGAGTAATGCTGATTTGTTTCATTGTAGCCAGCTCCGTGGGGCCATAGTTACTCGATAAAATATGATCGGCTTCCTTGTTTTAAAAGTTTTGCTTATCAGTAAAGTTGTCAAAACACTTTGGATTTTTTTATACTTAACAAATTTCATTCTACTATCTCTTGTACCGAACTCCAGATCTACCAACCCTTTTAGACAAATGGGGCTCCTTTCTAAAGAGATTTGCTGGGTCTATTTCAATGCTTATCATCCCAATCTACACTTTCGTTAAGTATTTGCGAGTCGATTTAAATCAAACTTTTCTACCGCAAATTGCACAGCAGAAACCGAAGAAATTCATCGAGTACAAGCCGCATTTAGTCCCTTTCTGTCTCAGATTAGTGTCACATTCAACATGTCCAGTTTTTTGTTGGGAAGGTAAAAAGATTTATACGCGTTATACCCCAAACAAACCACAAACTCTAACCACTTCAAAAACTCTTTTGAATTTACATAATTACATTGAATTAAGTTCCCATTTGAAACTGAACATGGAAAAATCCGCATGATTGATTGTCGATGGACGAAAGTAGATTATATTCTCCGTTAGATCATTAATTCTGACTGATTATCATAACAGTTATTTAGCTGGTTTGTCGGCCCCATTGGCAACCCATAGCGTTGTTCACATCCGTTTGGTGACTATAGATCTAGATTAGTCCGCTGAATTTTTCTAGGGGCCATAAAACCATGTTAAAAAATATAGCATTTCTAACTGCTGTCGTTTGTCGGGAGGGTCATCGTTAGTATCAGTCACTCTAAAGTCTTTTATTTTTTCCTCTCAAGTATGTTAAGGAAATCTCCCCGTAGTCAAGAGGAAATGGACAGTTACCCTTCCAGAACTGCGACAGGGGGAAAATATGAATTGAAATATGGATTTACGGCAAATCTGCTGGCGGAAACCTCGATGGCAAATGTGAACGGAACGGAATGCAATAACGAGATGAAAATACCGAAAATTTCCTCCATCAGTCATGACAGATATTTCAGTCTAGGAAAACAGTCACACGTTGATAAAAGTAGTAGAAATTCAAGAGTTCCTTCAGAAGGCTACCGGCAATTGGCCACTGAAATAGAGAAGAGAACTCATAATAAAGAGCAAGATGGCGCTTCTAGAGACGAAGATTCTCCTCTACAGATCCAGATCACCTCTACTTTCTCACTCAATCCAAACATGTCGTCTAACTCCAGTCACGGCAAGAGGTCAAATTACCCGCAAACAACCTCTTTTTACTCCCAATCCACTCAAAGTCCATCTTGTTTCTCTCACTACTCGACTCGTCCCATTTTGGGTCAGCGGCACACAACAACGGAAACTAAGACACCGATACTAGCTCATCTCCAAAAAGATTCCCTTGCGATTACATTTAGTTATTTTGGAAAAGACTCAGTTGATTCAACGGTGCCCGATGACAAACTCAACCACGCATATGAAATATACACAACAACTGAGCCAAGTAGAATGACTGACGGAGAAGTATTAAAGGAAGTTTGGAACAAAAATCACTTTGCAGACGAGGATGATAAGCATCTTTTGAAGGATCGTTCCTCTTCAGCGCCACCGATTCATCGCCACATTTTTAACGCGGATGTTAGGTCATACCCATCAATACCTCTGGAGTGCTACAGATATGCACATAATACAAGGCAAAATAAATGTGAGGGAAAGAGAGGGGCACGTGAAAAACATCTAGAACAATGCTTTTGCATCTGGGATTATCCGAAAGGTCAGTTCTTACTGAAAGGAGGCAGCGAAAACAAAATGCTTCCAGTAGGAACGAATAATCAGCAAGACAATTCTTGGTCTAATTCACTGCCTATCACAATAGCTGAAGAAACAGGAACTCAAGATGAATCGGTTGCTATGGATCTGAAAACCAATGAAACACAATTGTCGCCGTGCTTCGCCACCGGTGAACATGATTTGCTAGTAGTAACGGATACCAATGACAACGACGATAAAACATGGCTTAACGATGCACAAAGACCAATTGGGGTCTTAACTGGAGAAAAATTGTTACCTTGGAGACATCAAACCCTGTCCGTAGAATCTTTCCATAAATTAGATACAACAAAAAAGGAGAGACTACAACAAAATGATGCACAAAGTGGCTACCCGTGGGTATTCACATATGAAAATGGTTCCTTCGAGGTAAGTTGTGGAGCAAGACAAGGTTTGAAGAGAAATCCCCGCAATTCACGGAGATCCAAACAGAAATATGGAAAGGCACGGTTTTACGTCACGCCAGCACCTGAACCATTCCAGAACCTGGAGATGCAGCTGGCTTTGGAAAATGACAAGGAACCGGTGGTTAAGATACCAAACTACTTCTTTGATGTCACCCAAGAGAAAAGAGCATATCATAATCCGAAACTCGAGCTTGTAAATCCCTTAAGAGAAAACATTTTTTCAGGCCCTCAGGATTTGAATGTTCAGCCATCACAACAGAGTTGTCTACCCTTTCAAAAACCTCCAAGCAAACCAACAAAACCAGCACTCAGTGAGGTCAAATGCAACAAAGAATACAGGGAGGTGACAACTTTGGAGAATTCTGCGCCATGCAAAATAAACAATAAGGGAACAAGAACCCTAGATGTATACAAACATTTCGCAAAAGGCCAAGGTGCTCTGATTCTAAATAAAAACCCATCTTCGGTCAGAAGCTTTCAATTTTGTTCATTCAAAGACGAAAGACCAAAGTCTGCCTTCGTGAACCAAAGCTCTTTAACCAGCGTTTCATGTCCGCCACCAACCTTAATGAGTAACTGTCCAGGGCTTACCAGCCGAAATCAATACCAACCAACATATCCTATTCTGAAACTACCCCAAGAGAGACCGAGCAGAACAATCGAGGGTGTAAGCATTTCTTATGGGGCTGAAAACTCTTTGAAATCAATGGTAGCTGTTAGGTCTCCTTTTCAACGATCAAGAGAGTTCTTCCAATTTCATGATATGATCGCAAAACGTGTAAGTAGCGCCACGTGTGAAAGAAAAGACAGATTGGAGTCCACAGAATGTGGATTTCCTTCTAGTAGTTCGCAAAACCAACAAACAACGAACCAACCAAAAAGTAGTTCGTCGAAAAAAATGGACATTTTACCGCAACTGGGGAGTTCCAAAGCAAATGATTTCACAGGAGAAAAGGAAGGTCTATCACGTTCAGAAACTTGGAAAGGAATCTTGCATCATGATGTGAACTCCACTTACACACAGACATCTTCCGCTGGAAATTCAACAAAAGAGGTGCCAATTGGGGAACGAAAATATCAATGCGAGGTGTGTGGACGGGCGTTCAGTCGAAGTAACACTTTAATCACCCACAAGCGCATTCACACTGGTGATAGGCCTTTTCCTTGTGATTTGTGTGGTAGGGCATTCCGTCAACTTGGAAACCTAACTCGTCATAAACTGACTCACGCTTCTATCAAACCTCACGCCTGTCCACAGTGCAACAAGTGTTTCAGCCGCACATCCAACTTAAACACCCATATGCGAACACACACAAATTACAAACCATTTTCGTGCGATTTTTGCGGAAAGGGATTCCATCAGAAAGTCGACATGAAAATACATCGCTACACTCACACTGGTGAGAAGCCACACAGGTGTAGCAAGTGCGGCCGCGGCTTCAAACAGCTCACTCACCTGAAGTACCACATGAGAACTCATTCCGCTGTTCGAATGTACAAATGCGAACACTGCGGCAAAGGCTTCAATCAGAAAGGAAACCTCCAGGCACATATCTATGGACATACGGGAAACAGACCCTACAAATGCGACATTTGTGGAAAGGGATTTACTCTCACTTCTACACTTAACACTCACAAACGTACCCATGCGCCAACTAAGCCATTCAAATGTGAGTTTTGTGAAAAAGCTTTTTACCAAAAGAACGCATTAAAAACTCACTACATATCATCTCACCCATACACGGACGGAGTTTGCCTTCTTTGACATTTCATACACGAACGAAGTGTTCACGAGAAGATCTTTTTATGAGTCGAACTTCCCTTTCATTCTCCCTCTTCGAAAGACTGAAAGGCAGCTTTCTTGTTTGTATCCGGTAACATATTGCACGCTGGGTAGAGATAGAATATTGTACAAAAAGACAAAATAACGTCAATTGTCATTTTGATTCAAGAAAAAAAAACGACGAAACAAAACAAAACAAAAAGCGAACGAACGAAAGAACCACAAACAAGAAAGCAAACCACAAAACCCGAGGTAATTGCTATCGTGTTACAGTCAACTTGATTTCACTGATTTTATCTGAAAATGTCAATCAATTGTTAGAAATTAATACTCATAGTGAGTTCATTCAGTTATTCTTAATGCCAGTCAATAAACAAAACAAAATATGAAAAAGATGGACAAGAAATATAAAAAGAGAGAAAAAACGTTCTGTAAAATTGAGTAAAACTTTATTGTAGTTGCGTCATATTGTTATTTCTTTGTACAGAGTAAGTCCATAATGCTTAGTATCACATTCTTATTAACAGGAGAAACAATCAAGTCTTCATAAATAAATTTGTAGTAGTTACGTTACTTAAATAAATTGCACTGGCAAACGAAGTGAAAAAGCCAACAATTTAGAAATTTAAGTCTTAAACATTTAAGGGATTGGGAGTAGACCCAAAAATTATGTTCCATGAATATAAAGTACTCGTAGCCTCTTAAATGAGACAAAGCAAACGAGCACTATGTAAATAATTAAAATTTCAATTAGTGCCATGGAAACAACTATCTTACAAGATACTACATGTTTTCGATTTCTTGTCTTTGTTTCTTACTTTTCCCTCACTAGTTGAATCTTTTGTTTGAGAAACCTTACGTTCTGGTGTTATTAGTTTATCGTTTTTCTCGGCAGCTAAGTCCTTGTTATTGTTATTTGCATCGCTGTTGTCTTCCTTTGAGTCCATCATTGCTAAAAAATGAAGAAAGAAAATTTGTAATCTATCTACAATACAATTCTAGTTACCTCCAGTAATAAAAGAGTATGCATAACTGAAGTAGCAGGAATGCTATTGACAACAAATAGCACAGTAATGCTTCGACCCGAAGAGTAACAGTGATCATACGGTGCAATGATTACATTGGGAGATGGAGGCTAAATCACTGGAACATTTTTACTTGTCTGAAAAACATCCATACTCTGTAAAAAGGGTCTGAGGTACACAGCTTGTGAGCCCTTGGTAACAGGTCCATTGACATATAGACACAAAAGATCCATCAGATCATAGGAGTGCGTGGCCAAAATAGAATGAACTTATTCTCTAACTATTTTGATTAATGGTTTAGTCACCAATCCTCCATACAACGAAGGTTGGCATTCTGATTAAAGATTATTATCAACAAAGTAGTATTCTCTATGATATTCCTTACGATTTTTTCGATAAAATGTGTTATTATCACGCCAATCAGAGACTGATCGGGGCTTCGCTTGGGTACAATAACACCTTCACACGTATTGAATATGAAACGATCTTTGCAGTAATGAACACTACTTAAGCAGTAGTGAAAATAAGCCCTGAAAAAAATTCAGGACTGTGCAGGATTTGACCCCATGACATCTGCGATACCAATGCAATGCTCTACCAACTGAGCTATGTGAAATGCGGATAAAAACGTGAATATGAACGCGATCTTCGCAGTAATGAACGCTACTTGAGCAGTAGTAAAAATAAGGCCTGAAAAAATTCAGGACCGTGCAGGATTTGAACCCATGACCTCTGCGATACCAATGCAATTCTCTACCAACTGAGCTAACAAGCCAACTAGGAGCTGGTTGTTATGTTGGTTCCATAAAAACCCGTTAAGTGATGAATAAATGACAGTGAATATATCAAAATCATATATGTGAAATGCGGATAAAAACGTGAATATGAACGCGATCTTCGCAGTAATGAACGCTACTTGAGCAGTAGTGAAAATAAGGCCTGAAAATAATTCAGGCCTGTGCAGGATTCGAACCAATGACTTTTGTGATACCGGTGCAGTGCTCTACCAACTGAGCAAACAAGCCAACAGAGAGCTAGACGTTATATTGGTTCCATATACATCCTTTAAGTGATGAATAAATGACTGTGAATATGTCAAAATCAACTTCTTCACTTCAAAATCGTGTGTGTTTGCTCGAGCATGAGGTATATTGCGCTCCACAAGACGCTTTTTCTGTCACGACATCCAGTGAAGAATTATGTGCAAATAGACGATGACGAAGTAGTAGGCAAACTAGACAGCTGCAGGATGGAGTAAGCAATCAAAAAAGCCAACATTTAGCCCCCGTCCCCCCCCCCCCCCCCCGTCTATCGTCTACTAGCCAAGCACTCCAACAAATGACAATAGTATTGATAGGGTTCCAACCTTCCTGAGTGTTCTTATCCGCCAAGGCCAGCCAGTTGTTTTTGTTGTTAACACATCCATCATAAAGAGGTTTCAGACAAGGTTCCAAGTCATAAAATAACTGCGGGAAAAGAGCGCATTATAAAGCTAGGCCAGATGACATCACGACATTAAGTTAAGTTCAAGGCAGATCAACTTAACAGTTTACCCTTTACAAAAAAAACCAGTGAACCCTACCTGATACACCGGCATACAGATGAAGTCGATAAAACCAACTTGCATCTTTGGGAGCTCATCTTTCTTTTTCCTATCCATCATTGGCTATAACGACACCATAAATGTAGGTAAGTAATTTTATATGAAACTGTACAGAATGTGGTTCATATGATTGCTGAGAAAATAAATTTCATACCTAGTTCAGAACCTCAAAGGGCCACAGAAAACAATTTTATTTAACTTTAAAAATGATAAAATAGATCACTTGTCTGCGGAGAAAATACCTGATTCAAGAAATATTAAGTTCTTACTAAACGAGCGTGAGAGCCGTACTGAGGATTATTGACTTGAAGTCGAGGCAGTACGGAGCGAGCGTAGAGAGGTCCGTCCAAAAAATACCGAGGGCCAATATTCCCTTATGCGACTCGAGCAAACGAGGTTTGTAAGTAGTTCATTATACGGCACTCGGAAAAAACTTGCTTTGAATTTCCCGGCTTTTGCGAACGAAATACACGCCTCATGTCCGTCTCCGTGGAAAGGGTCCGACCAAATGAGAACCAATCAAAACGCTTTACCTCAGGACTACCTTGCCATACAATTTAATTGAATTGTACGACACTTCAAAGCATAATTTTGTGATGGTCATATAAAAATAGATCTACCGTTCACACCTGAAAGCATAATTTTGTGATGGTAATCTACAGACAGATTTACGGTTTACACCTCAAAGCATAATTTTGTGATGGTCATCTACAGACAGATCGACGGTTCACATCGTGAAGATCGCATCTTCCTTACAAATTAATAGGTTACATGATACTTACAATAGGTTCAGAATTGAGTTGTAATCTCTCCAGGTCACCTTGTTCGAAAAACTCGCTTGCAACTAGCTCAGCTACCTGTTTAAAGATTTACGATTTTAAAAAGCCTTCACAAATTCTATTCAAAGGCGACCCATTTTAAAACCCAGAATTGTATTCGAATTCGAGGATCAGGTCAGCGGCTACTCTCGAACCATGTTTTGGTGTGGATCCCGCGCGAAAGAAAAGTCTCAAGCCAGCTCTAACAGTTATTTTTTCTCGAGAGCCCACGTATCACAGCAAGACTCGCGAAAAAAAGGCAGAGAGTAATGAAACTGTTGGTGAAACAACCAACACGCTTTTTCGATCCTATGCGACAAACATAAGTACGGTGTGAACCTCTGCCTTTGTCTCTCTCATTGAACACATCTTAGAAGGATAATTCAGACCTGCTGTTGGACGTTCCACGGCTTAGTGATGGCTGCCACATCACAAGCTGTCATCATCATTGCTCTTAAAATTTCAAGGTTGGATTGTGTAGTCCAGTCAGTCGAGTCTGAATGTACAATCTGCTCAAAATTGCCTCTCTTCCTGCAAGATATCCGACTTTAAATCAGTACTTGTGACATGCTCAGCAAACCGTTGTAGATTCCGACGAGTGAAAGAAACAGGGCTACACTAGAGTTCGTGGGTAAACCGAATTTCGAGATTTCATCTAACTCATGGCAACCAGTAATATCACAATAGATGTAACTCGACTTAGAACCAGAAATGGTGTAGCACGTTCCTGTGACAGTTCCCATCTCAAACAAAGCCATTAATTATTTTGTGTGATAACCATTGGCCGAACCAGGGATTCATTGCAGCTTTTACAGAGTCCGTCGAAGTAGATTGAGTTGTTTTGCAAATTGAGTACTATTCTTTATCTTTATGTTTACAACAAATCACCCAAAACAGATGGTCAGTTAACAACCAAAACAAATTAATTGTGAAGTATACATCATGCTGCTCGACAGCATTTCATGTCCAGCCCTAAGATGATGAAAACGATGAAACAAACGTAGCTTAATAAAGTTTACTTACTGGAAATACAGCGCAAGGTCTGTGGACAAGATGGCGTGCTCCAAAATCTTGATTGTTGCTCGATAATCATCTGGTGACAACTCCTCGAATATATTGTTTCCCTTCAAAACGATTAAATAAACTACCTTAAAGCAGTGAAAAAGTGTGATCTAAAATGACGCATTGTTATGATAAACAATTATATCCTATCAAAGCGTCGGCCGGCAGTTGAACGGAAGTCGGCTGCCTTAAGGGTCACAGTAAACACATATTGGCTTAGGAGTTGACAATCCATCATAATGATGATAATAAGAATAATAACAATGACAATAATCATAATAATGATGATGATGATGATGATGATGATGATGATGATAACCATTACAAATTCCTCAAATATTGACTTCACTGCAGTTAATCTCCATACTGCTGAATACCAGCTCTCACAAACCTTTTCAGCCACAGAAACAGTGCACTTACCTCTGAATTTAAGATCATAATGCAGTGATCAAAATGATGGTGTTCCATGGTGGAAGTGCCGTACAACTGGGCCAGTGGAGATTCTGTCCTATCATGGAAATGACATGATAACTTATAGAAAACAATCAACTCTCTCTAAACGGGCAATCTCGTAAGCAACCAGTATATAGGGGTTAAGTTTATAAAGAAACTGTGGTGCTGCATTGGTGGGAGAGTACAACAAGGTAATTTGGTTTTATCAACTGAGTTGATAACGTAAATAGGCCACCATGAATTTTCAAAGCTGACGTTTCGAGCGTTAGCCCGTAGTCAAAGCGAATGACGAAGAGCTGACGCTTGAAACGTCAGCTTGGAAACTCTTTACGGTGGCAAACTTATTTTATCAACAATAAACTAAGGTGTTACAAAAGAAGATAGAAATTAGAACCATTGCAAGTAAAGAAATTGAGTATGTAATTCTCGGACACATATGTAAACAGGCCCTTACACATGGAGTTGGGAACCCCAGGTAGGTGAGGTAACCCGCCTGTCCATATACTTTCTTATTTTTTTCTTGATCATGTTCACATGATAAGAGGGCTGACCCGTCTTGGCGGGTTGCCCGGTGACAATTCGCCATGTAGACGTCTCAAGGTGGGGTAACCCGCCTACTCGGGGTCTCGTTCATGGCAAAAAGCTCCAAAGCGAAACACGTATGTTTTTAAACTTTTTACATTTCCCAGCCGTCTCATGGCAGAAACCACCAGAAACCACAAAGGACACACAAGGAGTATAAAATGTTCACATTCGGAATATTTAGCGTTGTAAATCGACCATGTTTCAAACTATTTCGTATAATGTATTAAGTCAATGGTTCCTCGCGTAACCTAACACCGCGTAACACAACGCGTGACGCTTTCATGAATAAATACATACGTGTCCAAGAATTAATCTTTAGTCTTTCTCGAGATGTGAGCTTTAGACGCCCATGCTCAAACTCCCTAATTGCAAGCGTAGCAACAACCTCAGGAAACCTCACCTCAGCACCCCGGGGTCGTAAGATTGTATGTAAACGTGTTTTATTTTTCGACCACGGCTAGGCGGGTTACCTCACCTACCTGGGGTGAAGCAACAAACATCGCAACGATCGATGCAATCACAATGGCGCTTGGACTTCGGACTTCTTCGGAAGGATAGATCTCGAGTTCGGAGCCGACTAATTACGACTAATAACGAAGAGTCCACTCCAATTTGCATATCCCAAAGTGCCCATATCAACTCGTTGCTACGCTATCGCGCATCACGAGTTAAAAACTCCAAGAACAATTATTGCTTTTCGTCTTTATTATTGCTTCAGACGTCTTTTCTGGTTTAATCAGCAAATACACAGTGTACTGTAATATACATTTAGAGTGCATTACCTGATTTAAAAAATGTTCCTACTAGAGCAACTTTGCATACTTGCATACATGAGACCAGAACCAAACAGATTGCAATTACAGTGCCTTAGCCACTCCACCATGCTGTCTCTAGCGAAGTATATAGGTATGCTCCTTATTTTTGTATACTATGGTAAGGGTTTTCTTCCTTCCATGCTTTCACATACATCTCTGTTCACTTACTTTGTTTGAAATGCATTATTGGTACCACGATGATCAAGATCATGACAATAACATGCAATGACCAAAGCAAACACCTCCAAATCAGTGAAAAACCTTCTCATGTTACCAGTCTGTTGAACAAAAAATTAATAATAATAATTATGAAGTCATGCATGTTTATATCAGCTTTGTTGATGAGGATAACCAAATGAGTTCTGTAAACTTTTAAATTGAAAGACCTCTAAGAAATTAAGCCAAATGCTCATTCTAACTCATGTCTCTATTCCAATTCCATGGAAGCCTTAAATATCAGAAATAATTCTCACTTCCAATACTTAAATTTATTCTCTACATTGTATAAGAACAAACTTCACACCTCTAATTTACCCATAGCTTATACTGCAGTCATCTCTATCATATTCTATCCAATCCTTCAAGGGGAAAATCTGACAATAGCACCAATGGATGGATCACACCCTCATAACAAAGGTTGAAGACCAAACTTCCTTAGAAGTTGCAGTAAACAACTATCAACTCACTGTAATCATTGTAAACATGCTCTGTGCCACATTAAAGGCGTGTCTCCAGTTGTGATAAATGACAGGTCGATAGTTTTTCTTTACACTCAGTAACCATCTACAGAGTGTCTGAGACAGTACAGAATAGAGAGATCAAGTCAGCTTTGATTCCTCATATTGGAATACATTCATTAACTGACTTAACATTTAATACAATCATAATATAAAATATGATCCAAATTCCACACCAGACAGTAACAATTTATTATAATAATTATTTAATAATAATGTATTTCTTATTAGGCACAAATTAACATCTGAATATTATCAAAGGCAACTTGTACACATACATATATGTATGCATATATATGCATGTATGTATGTACTGTATGTACTGTATGTACATGTATGTATGCACTAGCTGTCTGACGAGCACTTAGGCACGAAACTCAGAGTCATAGAGAATCAATTGGTCCTCTTTAATTCTTTAACTTATGTGTACTTAGCTCTGCTACCACAGCATTGAGCACTTTATGCCAAGGTAGACCCTATCCCCTCATTCATTTATATATTACACACACACATGCACACACACATATAATATATATATATAATTATATGAATTGTTTACAACAAAAGTTACCAGTTGCTTTGTGTGCACAGCATTCATGAAATCAAGCTCCTGCATTAATTGTATTGATGCAAGGATAGTGTCATCATCTGTCAATTCAAAGTCACTGAAGTCAAAAGTGTACAGCTTGAAATCATTAGCAGAAGGAATTTCCTGACTCTGAAAAAGAATCAAAATCTTTCAGTAGCATTGGAGACCAGAAAAACACAACAGATTTTTGCCTTGAACAATATTAGAAACTTGATAGGTACTGATCAAATAAACTCCTCCTTCAACAGTCACTACACATATCCACATCAATTTTTTCACATTCATTTGAGTCATTTTGCAAAGTTATTGATAACAGAACTAACATAAGAGAAGTATAATAAAAAATTCTTCCATTCCATCCTGGTGCCATATATACATTGTGCATATACAGTGTATGTCAGAAAGGAGATACTGTAACTTAAGAGAGTAAAATTAATTCTTCCATGTAAAAAAAACAACAACAGAATTGTAAGAAGTGTTTTTTTTTAAAACAAATTGTGTAGTTACCATTATTTTATTAACTTCTGATTGCTGAGCTGAAGCATGGTATGACAACACCTGGAAAAATGAATGTTTAAAAATTAAGGCTGCAAGGCTCCACAAAGGCTTTCGTATAGTTTTCAAGATAGAGATAGGGCAATGTTTACTTTTATCAGTCCTTCATGCATTTTTCAAGTGTACAGGAAAAGATATACCCTATATTGTAAATTTAGATCTTAAAGAATTTCCATTTAATACTTCAGCTGCATATGCATGTAATTGCAAATTTTAACCAGAGACCCTGACTTCACAAGCTGTTCCAACCTTTAATTTAAAGAAGGTTGAAAAAAGGTTTAAGATGATGACAACTATATACTGTACCTCCATAGCAACAGACTGCTTAGCAAGCAGCTTACAAGCCTGCTCATACATCAAGGCATTGTGAATTCCAAGGCCACAGAAGATTGCAAATGCCTGTTGGAAGGTAAAGATTACTCAATTAAATGTAACATGACACTAAAATTAAAGGAATTGACCTCTTCAGAATATTGTCAGTTAAAAAAAACTCTTTTTACCTCAAAAAGCTTCTCATCACCTTCAGTAAAAGGTTTACCACTGTTCTTATTGAGCAACTGTGCAACACCTACATAAATAATAATGGTTCAGTGGAATTAGTACTATGTCTCCCTTAACAAGAAATACGAACCAAATCAATCATAATGACTGACCACGTATTCATGAAAATATTATTATAAGCTAGATCATGATGAATTAAAAATTATTGTTTTTTATTAACTTGGGACAAAATTTGAGATAAGATGGGAATAAAAAGAACACTACAGCTGTTTTGATAAAGTCTGATGGGGAAAAAAAAGTGCAGAAGTGCATACGACAACCCCAGAAGGTATTGTGGGTAGTTTCCAGATCACCATTCTTTGACCTCCAGATTTAAGGGAAATCTGAGAAAATGTGTGATTGATCTTGTGTAAGGAAAGATGTACTAAATTCCAGCAGTTCCTCAAACTGAAGTGGCTTAATTTAACACCAAATACATGTACTTGCCTACAATTTTCTGCTGTCTGTCAAAAATTGGCATACAAAGAATAGACTTTGTCTTGAATCCACTTTCAATATCTCCCTATGAAAGAAATCAAAGGCAGCATTACCAAAAACAAATAGTATATAATTTTTAAAAACAATGACAACAACAAAGAAACACATCCCTTTTTTAGAAAAAAAATTTAATCTTGTTTTTATTTGACGCAAAACAATTATTTATAATATGTAAATTTTGGTTGAATCAGAGAACAGATTGTGTCAATTGTATGACAATTTTTAATTTGGTGGTAGGCTTAAAGTTGAATGCAAACATTTTAGCATGTTTAGATTTACTATTAATGATTATCATAAACCAGCCCTAACTGAATTGAAATTTCCCAAATACTGTACAAAAATGTGTGCAAAAATGACTCTTGAATTAATAACTAGTAAATAAATAATTAAATAAAGAAAGAGAGGAGAGAGAGAGAGGAAAAAAGAAAGAGTGAAAGAATGGAATGAAGGAAGAAAAATATACGCAAACAAGGCTAGGCAATTGTAGACAACCAGGCATTCAAAAGAGAGAAGATGAAAGCAGCAGTTATTGAGTGACTAGGGTCATTACAATTTATTATACATACCTCTGGATTAAACCGACTGTCAGCATAGGCATCAGGAATATTCAAAGCCTAACAACATGATTTAGTAATTGTTAATTTCATTATTTTTTTGCAATTCCAATAGTGCAAGTAACAACTCACTATGATACAATTTGCTTGAATTCAAGTTCTTGAAGTTGAGAAAAACACATTTTGTATATTGTGTTTTACACAGAATTATGATATCACTTAATTACAATGATGCTAAAATCTTTACTTCTTGTCAACTCCATACTTGTTAAAAGGAGGTCAATACCTTGCCAGAACTTCCCACCAATGAAGCAATACCAGTGTTCATTGACCAATGAGTTTTACTTGTCCTGCAATAAAAACCAAACACCATTGGTATAAGTGATCCTTGACACTGAAATTAAGTAAATACATAAGCACACATGCTGTGGTATGGCATGTCAAGGGTGTCTTAACTTTCTTTCAGATATTCACATACAATGAATTTGATGATCAAAACAAAGGCTAACATACAGAATTTTGTGTGGATTTTCCAATCAGTTTCATGGTGTAATATATAACTGTGAATAACTGTGTTATGCTTTATGCAATGTACATGTAGGGTAATACTGCTAACGTGGTTAATGAAAAGATGACAACTGAAAAAAATACCCACAAACATATAGCAAGCCAGTCCTTTCTGGAAAGTAAACAGATTGTTACAACTTACCACAATAATCAAATAACAGATCTGAAGTGAGCACAAATCAATGTGTGACAAGTTCACATTCAAGAAGTAATGACTTTCCAGTGCTTAAGAAGTAGTCCACATATGACAATCTTTATTTTCCAAAGAAACCTCTTTTGCTTAAGGAAACAAGTTAAAAATTCTGATGGCTAACTTGTTCTGTTAAATGGGGCAAACTTTTTGCGATAATGACATTCTACAGATGGTGGGGGGGGGGAGCAACTTTGAAGACAAAAGCTTCATATACCCTGTCACTTTAACCTATATTGCAAGAAAGAGATAAGCTCTGAGAGAGTGCACTACTTTCATTTGTGAGACATTTCCCAAGGATCAGAAAGAACTGTTTTTGAGAAAATATAGATCTGAACCAAGTTATCTTATGTTTGGTTTTCAGACATGACAATTAGCATGTCAAGGAAACATGTCTATTTCTATGCCTTATTTAGTAAAGGAAAACCAGCAAACTCATAGCGATGTGTAATTCAGTATCCTACCATTTCATTTAAAACTATTCAGTCTAAAAAATAAAATTGAAAGAAAATAACAACATAAAAGCTTCACTGAACTTACTTTGGTCCTGTATCATCAACAGCTCCTGGGTGAAGATCAAAGGCCTTGGAAAATATGGTCGCTTGCTATTAAACAGGTAAATAGTTTTACAATCAATTACTTTACACAAACAATGTTATTGATCTTCAGGATCACAAATGTTGAGAGAATAATGTACATGTCATTGTGCTCAAAATTTGTCATCATGTCCCTAATGAAGACACAGGCTTAAATTTTTGTCTTTTGCCTATATCAAAACATGTAAAATCTGCATTAAATAGATGACTGAGCTTTAAATTTATGACATATCTTAATCTAATCAACATTACTCATGTAATCAACATTACTCATGTAAACAACATTACTCATCCTGACTGTGTGCAGGACACATGCACATATGAATCAGTGGTAGAGCAATACAGTGCAAAATAAACTCAGGAGAGGGAGGACTCAGACTTTCTGCTACATAAGACAAAAAAGACAAATTTTGCCATATAAGACAGATAACACTGAACATGAGGTCACCATAGAACCTCTACCAAAAGTGGTGCCCTCTTAAAACTGGTTCCACAGAATAGCAGACAAAAATATTTGAATAAATACTTTTCAAATCAAAAATGATATTTCATGGAAGTATAACCAAGGTTGATTTAGAATATCACTGAAATAAGGTTCATTTGTTTTTGTGTTAATGTGTGAGCTTGGGATATTCCTAACTCACTTGCTGTCTCCAGTAGCATAGTACAACTGAATCCCCATCTAGTCCTGAGGTTACTCTATCAGTGAGAAGAGATTTTTCATATCTGGCATCCACTAATTACCTGACTGACTATTTATCTTCTGTGATGGTGCTTTTCACCCTCAGTAACGAGGTAAAGTAAGCAAAACAAGATTAACTTTTACATAAAACAAACAAGAGGAAATAATATCTGCCTCATATTCACTTACAGTTTCGCAAGACTCGTCCCTGAGGAAAACCATACATCTTTCAACATCAAGTAATTGTTGTACCTCAACCATAATGTTATGGACACATGTATCTAGGTTACTCTGCTCTTCAAATATTCCACGTGCAAGTTGAAGAAGGATCTACAATTCAGTCGGTACACCACATGGCAAACCCAGATCACAATTTGGTTATATAACAGTATTGTGCAATTAAAGTAATGTGAGTGAAAATCGGCAATATCTGTCAATTCAGGGCTTTAAAAAAAAAATGACTAATTTTAGTCCACCAAAAAGGTTTAAAGGAAAGTTGTTGATTTTTTTGCGATAGCAAAGAACAAACATCACGGATTTCGCCCTAAGCACTTAAGCACCATACGAGCTCTGAAGAGCTCTGTAATGGCCCCGTAGAGTTAGCCAGTTGTTATTACTTTTCTTCATTACTCTATTTACAATCTCAACGTCAACGGTATAAAGGTGAATACACACGCTTTTCACCGGACAATTCCACTCTACGCTGAGAAGAAAACAAACCATCCACCTGATTGAAAACAATCCAAGGCCTCTCATAAGACGGTATTGTAAGCACCCAACATGTCCCCTCCCAGCAAAACACCAAATCCGAACAATTCCAACTTTTCACACCTTCAGTAAACTTACGTACATCAGCTCACATAGCTGTCAACTTTACTACACATCTGATCTATCCTGAACGGCACCTGTTCCTTCGCAATACCTGATTTCTGTTGTACTCCTGTACGGAAATTTCGAAAAGCTGAGCATTTGTAATCCCAATTCCACAAAAAGTTAGATAATTCTTGAAAACCTAAAATTGAGCGAAAAAAGAATGTTCAGTTTGTGTTTAAGTCTTATAGTGATAATTGCGGATTTACAACGTGCTATGGGTGCAAGTGGGACACCATGAAGTGGTGCTGTCAAACAAGAAAACCTCGAAAAATTATCAGAAAGCGACAAAGAAAGATATTTTCAATTTTTGAAAAGAACAGCGCTAATTCATCCGCTATGTTGATATATTACTGTATTACTAACCATTTTTCGCGGCTCAAAGACTTACCTCTTCGTCCTTTTGAGTAAACTGGTGTTTACCTGACTTCTTGTTTATGATCTGCGCTACTCCGATTACCTGTATTGTAATGAATAAAAAAAAAGATGAGGTTGGCGATGAATTGAGGAGAAATGCACTCGAAAGAAAAAGGCGTTTTCAGCATTTTTCGCCATGGGCCTGTTTTCATCGTCTTCATTTTTTGATGGTAATCCGGATTTATTTTGAGTAAAGAACTCTTATTCATATAAGGGTCCCCAATATGATTCTTCAATATCGCGATCCCGACTAAAATTTTCTCTCAATTCCGTAATCCCGATGGTTGATACCGGCCAATCACGATCCCGATCATACAATTTTGTCTTAGCCCATTTCCTAAACCTAGAAGGACCTTTCCAGTCAGTGATGATTTTCTTAACCAGCATTGATCCGTTGAAGTCTATGGTCACTATCAGGTATAAGTGTTTCCTCTTGTTTTCTTGTTTTCTGTTTTCTCTGTAACAATTTTCACCAAAATGATGATATCGTTCATATTAGAAGTTTGCAACGTCTTGCAGGAATAACGTACGCTAGTCACGGTAACGACTTCCTTTCATCAAACTTCGATCACGGACAAACGTAAAGGTACAGGCAGTCAGTATCAAAGAAACGAATAACAATTTCTACAAGTGCATAAAATACAAAAGGTCACGGTAATCCCTTAGTTCCATAACAAAGGAGATAAAGAAAAATTAACTGAACACAATTCTGCTGTTGAAGCGAATACTTCTTTCGAAGTAGAAACCTCTTCCGAGGTAAAAATCAGCCTCTCGTTCCAAAGGTGGAATGTCATTATCATCACTCGAGGAATCGTACTCCAATATTCCATCTTCCTCTTCGCCTTGTTTCCTGCTGTTTTCTTGCTGCTCCTCGAAGTCAGAGCCATCGTTGTTTCCTGTCTGACAGAGAGCTGACGCACTGCTGCAACAAATGTTTACGCCCAGTCCCTAATCTTCTGTACGCTCTGTGGTGCCATCAGCACAGGTGATAATGGTTGAAATGGATGGTATGGCCGAGAGGATCCTGGCACGTTCGGGTACAGGATACCAAGAATTTGGATTTGTAAAATAGTACGCCGCTCAATGGGTTGTCCTCATTGAGCCTTCTTTGGCTACATTTCCAAGGTTTCTTGGGTAATCTAACACCGTGAATAGTTTATCTTTGTGACGCACAACCGAGTAACTATTCTTCACATCTAGTGTCATGTTACTCAACAGGTCATATCGGTATAATTCTTAGACTTGCTAGAGGTTTTTCAAGGCCGTTAAGTATTTCAATTGACACAGTAGTCTTAGATACCACGTAACCCTGTGGGCTATTTAGGATTTTTGATAAATTGGCAACTTAGAGAGCTAGAGAGCCTCTGCGCCTGGTGCTTTTCATGACTGAGAAGATCAATTTCTCCATAAATTTTCGTCAACGGACATCCCGGTTCTCGGTTCGTTTAAGTGATTATTTCCCGAATCCTGCCCCTCAGAATCGCCGATTCCCGTGTTCCATTCATAATAGCAATCCCGCATCTCGCTCCCTTCTTACTTTAAATTCCCAGATCCCGGCCTTTAAATAAACCCAATCCCGGATCCCGAAAAACTTATTGGAGACCCTCTCATATTGTCGATGTGGCTTCCCTCTGTTTCCCTTTTTTTTTCTTTTTTCTTGATGTTGTTCAATTGATCTCCATCAAGTCTGGTCATTAGATTAAAGGATGGAAAAAATAACCAAATGTTTTTTTACCTCGCCATCATGACTTTTGATCGGCATACATAGAATACACTGTGTTCGGTAACCAGTGGTCTTGTCGACTTCTGAGTTAAATCGAGGATCCTAAAAAACAAATTGCATTAATTAATTGTAAAAAAAAAAAAAAAAAAGTTAATTGAGGTAGACGAGACGTTTCAAGCTTTAGCTATTATGTCGAATTGAAGTAGATAAGTTTGCCAGTAAAGAGGAAACTTAAAAAAATTAAATGAGAAGCGTTTGTTGATCCCAAGGAGAGCCACGGTGTGGAGCACAAAGAAGTACTGCCAATTGTGCTGTTGCTTTGTGAAAAAATTCTGTAAACCACCATGTTCTCGAAGGAACGACGAGAAGATTAGACTTAAAAATGGCCGCTATGAGGTATCTTCTTCCCTGCTTCTTTTGTCCCTCGTGTGTTGGCCAGAGCCATCGTTTGGCCATGGTCTCCTCTTTGTCTCTCCGATATGTGACTGTTTACTCAGAGGGCACATTATGCAGACATTTACACTGGTGGACGTTCGAAAAAGGTCAATGCCTTTGATCGAACGTTTTCGCTAGAGATGTCACATCAATAGTGTTTTGACTTAATAGACAAGCTTTACATTGCGCGCGCGAGAATCTACAAGAAACTACTTGTGTGTGAGTGCTACAAAAAATTCACCTTAAAAACTGACAGCATCCTTGTCTCGAATAAGAAATAGTCTAGGTGTTCATTTTGAGGTAGTTGCAAGGTAACTTAAATAACCTTTTCCACGACTGAGCAGTACTGTGCAATATTCATGGATATATAGTAACGGCGTCTTCTCGGAAATCTAACTTTTCGTCATCCTTGTAATGAAAAAAAAAATTACCTCTTACTGCTTTGGTTTTCGTAACAAGAGCAGTAACCGGGATCAGTCTCTTATTCAAAAGCAAAATGCATACAAACGCATTTTCTTGGGATGGTGCCATACCAAGAAAAGGTTTTTTCTTCAAGAACACATCAAACTCTCTTACTTAACGAATGAAAGCGGCGATTTCGTGTACAAATCATTTAACGTTGGTTCAAATAACAGGTTTCACATTCTTTATACGGTATTTATCTATGAAGAGTTCTCGTGAAAGGTCTGAGAGATAAGTTAATCCTACTTATCAGCTCCCATTAAGAGACAAATGAATTTCCTTAAACTGGAATTACAGTATTTTATTAGTTACTAGAATTATCGACATGGTTTAGAATCCTTTAAAATAATGCGAAGGTTAAGCAAAACGATCAGAGCGAGATAGAAACAAGTGTCACAGCTAATAGGTTCATACGAAACAAAAAGTGAGATTTGTCAGCCAGTGCGGAGATTAATTATAAGAATCAAATATTTTGAACATCATTATGTTACATTTCCTTGTTCCACCGGGTGTGGCCTTCTCTGCCTATTTAGTTGTGATGAATGTATGAAGGGAGTTTTCACTGCCACTTGCGCCTTGTCGATGTCGGGATCAGTTGCGGTGAATATTCTGACAGACTAGAGTTAATTGCCGACAAAATGAATAAGTCGAAATGTGTATGTGTATGTGTATGGGAAAAATAATCGTTTGTTCTCGTTAGCGATCGTTGCAAGTCAACACCGTGAATGGGCGAGACCGTGAACCAATCGGTAGGAAATTTTTGGGGAAGGCTATTTAGGAATTTGATAAAAGTTTATCATTTTTCTCTTAGGCGGTATGATGCGGTAACGGTGATAGAACAATAGTTTCTACAGCGAATAAATCATTTATGTAAATTATTTAAAATAAAGACTTTATTAGGGGATCACTATTATCATACCAATGACATATGAAATATTTGTAATGGAGTAAAAAATAATTTGAACAAATGAGAATCTCATGTGCAAGTAAGATTTCGATCCACATAATTATACAATAACGGAATGAATTAAACTTTCTTATCTTGTCTTCATTCCTCCTCATTGACCTTTGAAAGTGTCTTAAGTAATATCATCACGGCCAAAATCAGTCTTAATTGGCGGTTATTCACGTGAGTTGATGTGTAAGACCAAGTCTAACTCTTGGGGGTGTTATCACCTCACATCCAACAAAGAGTTTTAATTAAGACTTTAGCGCCTCATTGTGCCAATTGTGTGCCGTTAGACACCACTGGTTATTCTGAAATTATCTCTCACGATGCTGCTTGGGAGAGCAGCCTAAAAGGATAATAACAATGAATAAATCTGTTTTTTCTCTGCGACATCTGATAGGTATATAAGTAGTACTGCTCCAAAGCAAAATGCTCACTATAGCTGGAGTTTTACGAATGTATGGTTTCATCAACAGTATCGCTGTGTAGGAACATTTACGTATCAAATTTCATTACTTCAAAAACTGTTTCTGAAACAATAAGTATACTTTTCGTCACAGCAGTGCAAGAAGTGGCGTTTGTTGATTTTAACTAGCTTTGTTTACTCATTCGAAAAACAGTATTTCCATAAAAGTTAGTCAGAGCTCTTCTAGAAATTGATAACAAGTACAAGTTGTTGTAAAAGTGTTTCCCTGGTGAACCATGGGGGGAAACAAGCAATCGTTTTATTTCAATATTCTATTTCTCCACCAAATTTTTTGCGATTAAAACAATTTTAAAAAAATAAAGCTTTCGTGAACTTACCGAATATGCGTCATTAATGTTGATAGTTTCGCCCGTAGCAGCCGTATGTCCCGCAATACCAACTCCTAAGGGAACGCAAATTTCGTCCTTCTCCAATCGTAATGACTCATCGACCGTGGATTCAGATGTCACGTCGAAAAGCTTAGATACTAGAACTTTATTTCCACGCGAACCTCGTACAAGAAAAAGCGAGCAGCGATCAGCGTTTGTCAATATACTAACGTTAACAAGGATTTTGTGGCTCAGCATATTTATGTCTAACTCGTTTGCGATGTCTCTTATCAGTTCCATAAACAATTCTCTTTCATCCAAATCTCCGAGGTTGGATTTACGTCGAGGTGAAGAACGTTTCCGTTCATCGCGAGCCGATCTAAATATTGAGTTCAGCTTGTCATTCTCGAATTCGCCATCTGTTTTGAGAATTAGCTGAGGTTTGATGCTGTCTCTCTGAAGATGGTTCACTTGCATAGCCCGTGAGCCAGGTCTGTGCGATCTACTGCTCATCCAGTGATCGACCATAGAGGAAGTTGCCTTTCGCTCAAAGTAGCTCTTAGCAAAATCTTGATGATCATCCAGATATTTCTCAACAAGTTCATTGCTCAACGGTTTGTCGCTCGCCATAACGAATTTTCTTTTGTCGATGACTTGCACCTGCTCTCATTTTAATGCGCCAACAGCTTCATTGCCTGACATTAGTTATTGGTCTTCAGAGCTGAATGGTTTTTTAGTCCAATCCATGTCAATATTTCCGCCAAAGTGTCTTTCTAAATGATGCACTCATCTAAGTAAATTGGTCTGACGTCACAATAGTTAATGATACATCTATAACCTTCCACGCGCGTTTTTCGCGTGATGACTCTTTTCTCGGCCTAGGTTTCGGTACAGAAAAAAAGTAGTGAAGTTAATGCTATCATACACAAAAGAATTAAAACAGTATTGGATTTGTCCTTTTAAAGACTCAAATTACACCATGTTGTCACTGTCACACCTTTAAAACTCCTCTATTCATCATGTTTGAAAAAACAACTGTCAACTCGCAACTCGAAAGATTAGTCTCGATCTTAAGTTCTTAAAAAGCTTGAAATCATTTTGCATTTTGGTTTGTTTCTCAAATTGACCTCAAGATTTTAATCTTAAAAAAACTCGATGGTTTCTCAGCTTACGAGCACACTCTCTTTGATGCTATGACACGGGAGACACCCACGCGTTTTGAGCCGGCGAGCGACGTGAAAGCTCGAGTTTCGCAGGGGTTTTGACACACAAACCACTCAAAGTCCTCTCGCCGGCTAGAATCTCAATGGTTTGTTGGCAATAACGATCGACAAAACGGTTCTTACCCCGCTATTTTTTGTTTGATCTCGTTTGTCAGTTTGTTTGTTTTTCGGGCAGACCTGTCTGGTGTGACTTCGACTGCTTAGACTTTAATTTGACAACGTCTTAATACACAGAGTAAGCAAAGAGTCACAAGAGTTTGAATACCCCTTTAATAGACATGGTGGATTTGCCTGAGAGCAGGCCCTGATTATTGACATTATTAGCTTTGCCGGACGTGCGTTCCTCTGCCACATGTTATTCGACTTATTACCATACCGATGGCATATGAATTATTTGTAATGGAGTAAAAAATAATTTTGGACAAATGAGAATCTCATGTGCAAGTAAGATTTCGATCCAAATAATTATATAATAACGGAATGCATTAAACTTTCTTATCTTGTCTTCATTCCTCCTCATTGGCCTTTGAAAGTGTCATTATTAATATCTCCACGGCCAAAATCAGTCTTAATTGGCGGTTATTCACGTGAGTTGATGTGTAAGATGCCATTACCTTACTTCCAATAAAGAGTTTTATAAGAAGTCAATCACATTTCAACTTAATTAGTGACATAACCCGACTACAACTCATTAAAAGTGAGAGGTGGTCGCCTGCTGGAAGTTCCAGCTTTATGGTTGGTATTTCCTTTACAAGAAGACTTCTAAAACTCGTTTTGTGAATTAATTATGCATGATTTCGTCTTAAAAATGCCACCGTCTGATTATAATATTGTTTGGTCGAAAAAGAGGTCACGAGGCTTTCCTTCAAATCGTATGAGTCTTATGAGGCCGAAGTAAGAGAAGACAACAACTTGATTACAACCCTGGTGAAACAAGTTCTAGTTACTACTCCAATAAATGATGATTAATAAACACGACCATTATATGGGATGCCATATAAGTGCCTGAGGAACCAGTGCTTTACCAGAAAAAAACTCCGAGCACTCGAAATTAGAAAAATTTTACAGCAGATCAAGGCCAAATTCATTAGCCACTGAAGAAATCTTCTAGATGAGAATCTAATTCCTTATTCAAAAAGGTTCGAAAATATATATTCTCCATACACTCTTCTTCCCTACCATGGCCACTCATGTGCAATGTTTAGCAAGAACTTTTAAGTTGATCATATAATTTTATTGATTTTTTGAGTTGCAGATATTTGCATTTTTCATACATCTAATATCGGGAGGTGGAATGATGAGATACTGAAACCTTTGAAAATTTATACGTTGTAAGTTGTTTATGAGTTGAACCATCTAAAGTAATTAAACTTCAATTTTTAACTTAGTCTGTGTTTGGAGATTTCGTTTGCTGGTTTAAAGAAGGCTTTCCTTTCACTAATTTCCATGTCGAAGATCTCTCCATCTACATCATCTTGAAGGGTTTGGCTCAGTCCTTAAGGATAACGGTTTTTTTCAGTCTTTAAGAGCCAAAAAAGTCCGGCGCTAATGTTCTATCCAGGTGTGGCTCCAGACAATTCGTAAATTGGGAATTTTTGTGGTGTTTTCCATAGAGAGAAACTTCGGGTTGCTTATTTGTAATTATGTGAAGGTTCGTTATGAATTAAAGTTAATCGGTTTTGTATCATAACGTGTTTATGTCTGGATTAAAAAGAAAGTATTTGAAAGCAGTTGAAATGTCGCCTAAACACCTAGCTTTGAGAAAGGTCTAGCATTTTACAAACTACTTAGGAAACTTTCCAGTAATGGCGTATTGAGAACGTTCGTGTTAGGACCATCCCCTGTCAGAGAATGGTTGTCGAATGACTGAGATTTCTTTGTTGCTGAACAGAACAATGGCCTTTTCATCTGCATATTTTCAGAATTGGCATTTAATCTGGCTGAAGAAAGGCAGTGTATTTCCATGGAAAAACTGGAAGTTTTGATACGATTCTTTAAATCGTATTAACATGCTTAAAGAAAGTTTAAGCTGTTATGCCTCTGTGAAAAAAAAGATAGAAAGATAACGATTCCCAATTTTCTTCGCTAAATTAAAAAGTTGTGCCAGCCAACCATGATGAAAGATTTCATCTCAAAATCTACCCTAGGTATACGGATAGCTCCCGTTTTTTTAATTCTGACGTACGTAGACATTCTCTTATATTACAAAGAAAACTGAAAATTTTCCCCGGCGTAGGATCCAACAGTGCAGTAAGTTTTGACAGTGAGTACAAAAGTAACGACAACCCAAGTGATTTAACTAGAAGAATCTTTAAAAAGAGCATTCAATTCTTTGATTTCCACGCATTCATACTGGCCTCTAACTACTGTAGCTACTACAACTCTTCTTAAGTAACTGTTCTCCCTTAATACTCCAATATGTAAAATATGTTTCGTTCCTTCTCTTCAAAAGAAATACGACCACTTTTCCCTGTTTTTAAAAGAACCACATTGGTTGTCTGACAAGTACAGGATTGAGTTCAAGATTTTAATTTTACAAGTAAGGAGCTATAAGCGAGTCGGATTGGATCGCGAAGAATTACAACGAAAGGTCGTTAAAACTGTCGGTCTTTGAGCTAAGATCGCGTATAGAGGACTGGAACCGAGGTCTAGAAAAAATTAAAACCGTTTTAAAACATCATATAGATATTCAAAGTTATGGTGCGATTTGAGTTGTTGGCTATTCAAAGAACAAACACTAAAAATTATCCCGTCCACGCTCGTAGAAACTACAACATCAAGACTGAGATTAGAATGAATTGATTGAATTGTCTTCCGTTGTTAACCGCTGACCACAAAATTATGGACTTCTACTGTCTTCGTTTAGAGCACAAGCCGGATCATCATGGACGACCAGCACCCAAAAGCGAAGAGATATGGAGTTGAAGTTTTTTTGTCCAAAGAAAATCCCGAGTTAGCCCCAGAGTGTCCTCACGGTAGGTCATGCGCCCATTTTCTGAGTGTCGACTCTGAAATATGATTGTATTGCAAGCTGAAGTGCATTAATACTTCTCATCTTTGATTTGTAGCTGCCTCTTTATTAATTATTATTGCTTTAGGATTTGTTGAATTGAATTCTTGATGTCGAACGTTTGTAGTTTAAAACATAAAATTAGAAGCTTATTTTAAAGTATCAGGACTAACCAAACCAACAACCAAAAAGCAGTGCTTTTTATTGTGTTTTCGTTGTAAGAGCTGTTCTTCAGCTGTTGTATTGTTGTTACAATGGCGAAAGAAAACCTACTTAAAACGCCAGCCATTGTTTCACTCGCAAATTTTCAGCGTAGCCAAATGTTGTGGCATCCAAGGCTCGCATTTGATTTGCTATCTGTGAATTTCTTTGATTATTGACCAATCAGAATGTCTGGTTTGTAACTTTCTTTGCACTAGATTAACCCTCTTCTGCATTATATTACCTGAAAACTGCATTTATCTTAACCAATCAGAACTGAGTAATTTTTTCATGTATGTTATTATTATGGTAACTGCACAGTTCTTTTTACATGACTTTGCTTTGTCCCAGTGTTGACTCTTTTTGCAACAAAATGTTATCAGCTGAATCTATTCACTGCTGTACGGGTCACAGTGTGGTTGTCATGTGATAGATCCAAACTTGAGATCCCCAGTGGCATCTTACAATTTTATACTCATGAGAATTTGGCTTTAACAGTAATTGAAATATGACTCTAATAAATACATGGCAGTTACCGCCATGTATCTCTTGCCTAAAATCACTTTCACATGGTATAATCACCTCTTTACACATAACTGCTAATCATCCATGTGATTACACTTGTAAGGTAAAATGACTCACTAAACAATTGGAGTTGTGTGGAAATAAATATTTCTTGATTGTTCTACTTTTTTTAATCTGGTTCAATAGCAACTTACTAAAGTGTTTTGTGTTACATAGCGTTATCACTGCAAGGAAAGTTCCTATTACTCAATTGTGTCATAAATCTACTTTCCTAAGTAAAAGTATACAAGTATTGTATTGTAAATATACTATCTTGATCAATGAATAAAGGACAATTGAATGAGGAATGAGAAGAGTCAATGAGAAGAATCACTTGACCTATGAATACTCTATACCTCGCATCAAGTGTTGTTCATACTGCATTCTGCTATTTGGGATCAAACTTTTTTGAATGGGGAAAGTTCTCTTTTTTTTTTTTTAATTTTCAGTTGTTTCATCTTCCTTGATAAGATCAACAACTGTCCTTGGGTGGCAAAAAGCTTAATTTTTTTCATTAATTCCTTGACTATGAAAGAAAGATTCAGTGCAGATCTACATTTTTTGGTCAATATATTATTCTCATTCCCTCAGAAGTAACCATATGTAAATTATTATCTCTGCTTTGCCTTTAAGGACCAATGCTCCTGTTTGAAAGATTTTACAAGGATGGTCGGTTACCCCGCAGGTTCTATGCCTGCTCAGCATCCAGAGACAGAAAACACTGTTCATTTTTTCAGTGGGAGGGAGATGTATTGTCAGAGGCTAGGAAGGAGGCTCATCAAGGAATGATACAAACTTTCAGACAGTCACATAATGAAGCCTGTTTAAGATACTCAAGCATTTTCCATGAATCAGATAATCTTCAAGGGAAGAAAAGTTTTCTTTGTCACTCTTGTGGCCTGCTGTTTCAGCATAACCAAAAGAAAAATCATCTGTCACATGATTATGAAGAGGCTGTTGATTTGTCCAGGCCAACTCTCATACTGAGACCAAAAGAAAATGAAAAGACACAAGCAGTATGTATCATGAACAATGTATGTAAATGACACACTAACATGGATGCTGTGTTGTAGTATCGGGAATGAGTGAAACTAGCCTACATACATTTGACTTTCAGCCCCCTTTTGAACACTACTCTGACATGCACGCCATACCTGTCCATTGATAAATCAGACCAGTTCCTTAATTGATGTAATTCAGTCCCTCCATTATACTCTCGTTGATCCTTGCAATGTCCCTAGTCCCCTATTTTACTGCATTTCGATTACATGATTGTATAGTGAAGGCTTCTATTACTTTGCACTGGTGCATGTAGATGATTATTTCTTCTACCCTTTTAGCAATACTTTTTTTCAAGTAAGACAACACAGTTCCTCATTTGTCTACTTAAGGAATTAGGATTTCACAATGTGCTATGTGTAGGCACACCAAGGTATGTGTATTGATTCATGTTTTATTAATTTATTTATGTATTTGCAATATTTAGACAGGCTAGTCCAGTTCAGCTTTAAAGCTGGTTTGAATCCTTTGGTTCTCTACTCTTTGCATGAGTTCTTTTATATCCCATGCTAACCAGAACAGAGAATATGCAGGAGATGGGGCCTATGGTTTATGGTCCTTATCCTTGAACAGTAGAATGTCTAACCATTGGAGGAAGTTGTAGCAAAGGCAGTACATTCTTCTCTGTTACTTTAATATGCTGAGTGTTGGTTCTGCGCTCAACAACATGAGTGAACCATGCATGGTGAAGTGAATTTTTCTTGTTTACATCACCGTTGCTATCTTATGAGGTGACTGGGTTGATTTATTACATTCTTATGTCCACACAAGGGTCTATTCCACACTTTCTTTTCTATACTAAAAGAAAAAAATCATGATGACAAATTTAATTTGGTAAACCTGATGAATATCATCTAATGTAACTGCATTGAACAATTTCAAGGGATGTCATACTCCCACCAGGTGAAACGTTTAATTAATATCACAATAATACTAAACACTGGTAGGAGATGCACTTCAATTCAATGTTTCCATTGTTTTGTTTTCATAGAGTTCACGAAGAAATTCAAGCCATCCGGAAATCTGATAACTTTCCATCTGGTTGTTTGGATAGTCTTCTTCTGGACATTGACTTCAGATATGTATGTCATGATATTCTCTAGGAGTTGGAATGTGGCAGATATCCCTCAACTCAATTTCATGTTTAAACATTTCTTAAATGTGACAAGATTCTGCAGTATTTTTACTGTAGTTATTATTATTATCATTACTCATACAGGCTCAATTTTTTCCACCATCCAAGTATTGCTGGTACAATATGTTTAATCATTTCTTCTTTGGAAAACACTCAAGTAGAGAGGTATTCAACTTGTTCATCAGGAGGAAGGGTGTTGTGTTAGTGATGGATCCTCCATTTGGTGGTCTGATTGAGGTTCTCTCTGTCTCAGTGAAAAAGATCTGGGATACATGGAGACAGGCTCATTTTGATGGTAATTGTCAATGTTAGTTGTGTACCTCAAAAAAAATGGAAAGTGTTTTTACATGTTTTGATTGTTAGAGGCCCATCCTTGTCGCATGAAGGTCTTTGATATTTATGTTTTCTTAAAATTAAATGATTACGTGCATTACTGCTCATCATAAAACATTTGAGTTGATATTCTTGCTAAAAGGCAACTGGATTAGTTTATGACTTGTACACTCACCAGCTGGTTGAATCATATTTGGTGGCCACTTCTGCTTAAATGGGGAAGAAATTTAGTGAGTGCTACGTGAAGAGAACTGGCACTTGATTACAACTAAGGCAAGTCTTCTTTTTACATTTTCATTGGGTCTGTCATTATTACCAATACTTTGTAATTTCTTCCTTTCAGGCAAATCAGGGGTTGAGTTACCAACAGTTTGGATATTTCCATATTTTATGGAGCCTCATATGAGAGCTGCCTTGCCCTCATTCAACATGCTGGATTATAAGGTCTGGATCACGATGTATCTGTCATTTCAAATTTAATGACTAACATGGGATACGTGAACATTCACACTGAGAATTTACCTAGGTTAGTGAATTGATTGAGGTCAACTTCACTTTTTGGTGAAATGAGGTTATCACTTAGACTGAAGAGGAATATACATGTACATTTACCACCGCCAGATGAGTGATTGCCTCACCAATACTTCCTTCACTCCCTCATCAGAGAGAATAAGGTCATTTCTTCATCTCCTGACCTGTATGAAAGAAAGATCTTTAATATCCTTTCATATTTAACGATAAACTATGTGTAATTTCTTGTGACAGGTTGACTATGATAACCATCCACATTTCAATAGCAAAAGTCAGAAGGGTTCTAAACGTGGTTCACCGGTGAGACTCTTCACGAACATGAAGCCTGCTGATGTGGTTCTTCCTTCATCTGAAGGGTACAGGTACGAAAATGTGATGTTTGCTCTCGTTGAATTCTGATTGGGCATCCAAGGTTGTCAGCTTTGCTATTAAAAGATAAGCTAAATTCCATGCTTAAATTAGTAATTTTTTAGGCGAACGAGGTACATATATATGTCAACGTGCCAAGATTTTGGGGCAGTTTGGCCAAACAGTGCACACCTTTAGCCGATTAATTTAGATCTTTATATCCGTAAGTGAACTTTTTGTTAGGTCGAGTTCAAGATTGTGATTTTCAAAATTTATTATCTCACTAGGTTCTGTAAGAGTTGTGACAGATATGTAGCACCTGAAAATATTCACTGTGAGAAATGTAATGGTTGTATGTCAAAGGTACATGTATAGTATAGTAAAAAATCATAACGTGGACGCCACTGTTCGTGACGTTAAACCGGTGATATTTAACTTATTGCTGATTCATAATGGTAATAGGAGCGAGTGGAGTCCAATTCGGTCTGTAATCGTACGAATGATTAACAAAATCGGACGACCGCGAAGCGGTGAACTCGGCGAAACGCGAGGTAACAGCACGCGCATATGACGCGTTCTGTCCACTTACACCGGCATGACGTGTTGACTGTCCCTTTAACTGTCCAATTATAAACATGACGCGTACACTGTCCTATTATGGCTCAAATCGGGCAAGTGATAACCAATCACGTTCGAGAATTTTGTTATAGTTTTGATTAAGTAGTGAAGACAGTTACACTGAAAACAATTTGTATTTTTTAGGACGGTAGGCAATATGTACATTGTGAAATTTGTGGTACATGTGTCAAGCCAGGTAAGTACTGTAACGTCATGCCAGGTGCGTTTTATTTCATTTACTGTCAAGTCGCCTGTTAGTCATTTCGCCCAAAGTCATCTCGCACAAAGTCATCTCGCCCAAACTTATCTCGCCCAAAGTCATGTTGTATGGAACCCGAGTCGTGTCGCCCGTAATTTTAGTCGTGTCCCCTGAAGAAAAAAGTTAAGTCGCCCAATTTTTCAATCACTTGTAAACACACCAAAATGGCATATTCTAGAAGTGCTGAAGGTACCGATCGATCGAAACACCTCTTTGGTGTGGTTACTTACTTTACCAATCCTTCAAAAGATTGGTCAGAAGTTAATTTCAAACTAATGGACAACCTGGATCTTTCAAATGCGCTCACTCACGATTCAAAACGTTTTCTTTCATTCATAACGTAGAGAAAATGTCGGGACCCAAGAGATTCATTAAGATCACTGATCACTTTAGGTGCACCTCCGCCAAAGCCATTTACTGCATAACTTGCACATTGCAAAAAGTTATACATTGGTGAAACAGGAAGACGACTAGGTGACCGATTCCGAGAACAATTCCGCGACGTAGAAAGAAATCACAAGAACGTATCCAAACCAGTAGTTAGACATTTAAATCTCCCTAATCGTTCTAAACGGCATAAGGTAGTATGCGGTCTTTCCCTACATTTAGGCAGTTCGGAAAGCCACAAAACTCTAGAACAAACCTCACTGTATCAACGAGCGCTTTTCATTCAACTAATTGATTCTTGTTTTCTCGTTACCATATTTGCACCAATAGCGTAGCTCCATTTTCACTCATTACGATGGCCAATTTACGTTTTTAACTCAGTTATTAACACTAAATTACCCTGTTATACTCTCCCTCCGACGGGCACCACAGTTGCTCTAGAAACTTACCCCTTCTATCATTTCAACTCTGACCGAAACCAAGATAAAGTTTCTCAAGCTTACGAAACGTCCGTGGGTACGAAACGAGTACATACCAAACAAACTACGCTTTCCTTTGTTGTTCGAAACGAACAACGCTTAAAGAGTCGTCAGTAGAACATATTTCTATTCTGATCATCATCTTCATGGTGTTTTCAGAAGCAAACAGTGCTTTAGTGATAAATATTGTCTGTTTACAGTCTGTAAGTCTGATCTTTGAAGTATTTGTTTCTTCGGACGACATGACTCAGGTTCCGGTCGACATGAATTCGGGCGAGACGACTTCCGGGCGACTTGACCGGTTACTGAGCTGGCTTACTTATAGTCTCCGACCCAAGGAATTGAAATTGAAAAATAATTATTGGACTAGTGCTCACTGTATAGTGCTCTATGGTGATCATGTCCTTGTATTCTTGTCTATATGATTTTGATTTCCCGAGAAAGGTTAGAGACATTCTCATTAGAGGGGGATTGAAAAACTCAGGGGTGAGCAAGTAAAAGAAACATTCCTCTTCTCGCTTTTCGCTTGAATGGACCTACATTCAAGAATAGTTTAGTTCGCTGGCCGAGAGCCGCGTATAAATGAATGGACCTTCATGTAAGAGTATTTTAGTTATGTTCACCTAAATTTTCTGGGCTTGTCATCGCATGAGATTACCCCGTCGATGAAATTCGTAAACGTTTTTTCCAAATGTCATGGCTGTTGACACTTTTATTTTCATGGTGGACAACAGCTTGAATTAAATTATTTAATTAATTAATTTAATTATAATATAGATGGGTGAAGAATGGGTTTGAAGCGAAACAAAGAAAACCGCTACGAATCTCTTGGTGCAAGTACACCAACCCGATGTAAGGTTTACATTATAATGAAAATAATTTTTTATTGAAAAATCTACTTTTAATTCAATTTTGCCCTCCAGCTATGTTATAAAGTTAGAAACACGTCATTTAGTTCAGTGGGCTCTCTAATTAGATTGTGTAAGTATGATTTTCATGAGACTCTGTCAATATAATCATACTACCTGTCCTGTAGTTATTGTTTTTTATTAACACACAGGCCGTTTTCATTGTATGACATGCAATCGCTGTGAGACTAAAGGACACCAGTGTAAGAGGTATGCTTCGGTCTGTACCTATATTATGTCTTTTGAAGCTGGTAAAGACGGCGAGTGATGAGTTTTTGTAGTGCGGATCGGTTTAACTAAACAGGCCGAGAAACCATGATTATGTGTCACTAGGAATTTTAGTCCAACAGAAGAACATCTGCTAAATTTTTTCTTGTACTGTATTTCATCAGGTCAGTAGACGTAGGCACCTGCCACATATGTGGCGACTTCGGTCATAAGAGACGAGACTGTTTACAGCGCCCGGATAATTCCCCACGCAAAAGGTACTGTTATTTTGCCAATCAAAATCTGTTAACGCTTTCTTATCTATTTACAAAGACGGAGTGTGAGATAAATCCTTGATAGAAAATGTTCCATCAGCGCCAATGTATCTTAATTTAAAGAAAAGCATTGTTGTAAGTAAGCCGTGTGGTACCTCTGTCCTATACATCAGTTTTCCTCGACAAGTCGTCCTTTTTACTGGTGACTGTGACACTGTGTTAGTCCCGTGACCACTGAAACTGAAAAAAATGGCCGTTTTAGAGGATTCTAGCTCTAGAAGCTTATTTTCCACCCTTTTTATGTTTTTTTATGCCATGATTTTCAGACGGAAACTGAACTCAGATGGAGTCCAAATTAATTCAAACGAAGAGGGAAAACTCTTGAAGAAACTTCCACCGAGAAAGAGCAAAACAGAGAAAGAAAAAAGAGTGAATTTTTAAGGAGAGAAAAAAGTGTTAACTTACTGAGAACAGATTGAAGTACTATCCTTCAATTATTATTTTCGATTGTTTTGAAATTAAATTTGCCAGAAAACCACGGTTTAAATGAAGTCTGAAAGTGATTATTACGTTTTCATCCAATATATGGGATTATCTTTGTTAATGACAATACATGTATGGCTCGAAAATTGAAGCACACATTTGTCGTTTTTTTTCCGTTTCTCCTCTTGTTTAGTTTCTCTATGTTTTGGGCGGATTTACGCATCATAAATTGAAATACGAAGGGAAATGAGACCGATATTTTAAACAGTTACTGACATGTATCGTTAAAAATTCTTCAAGGACCGTATCTTGCAGTTTTTTCTTAGAATCTGGTTATGAATAATTCTCCGCTTTTTTTGAACCGTGCCCACTCACCAACAAACATCAGAGCCATGCACACACCACCTGTGTAGCCGTTTGTAAGTATTAAGATGCCCCTCCGTCCCATGAATAAGATCCCCCCTCCGGTAAAATGTAGCAGTTGATTTGCGTTCGTATAACAAAGGAGTGGTTGTTTTGGGGCAGATAAACTTGGACTCGGCAACTTTTGCCAATCTGCACGTTCTGAACCATGAAAACCTTTAGATTAGAGTACTGTTCCTTGCTTCAGTATTGATAAGGCCTTCTGTCCTTCATGGCACCCTATTTTGCACATAATGTAATAGTTTGTTAAGAATCTTTTGCAGATAATGCACGAAGAGAATCAGATAAGTTGGCTTGTGTACACCGCTTTTGTTTCACATGGTACTTTCATTGCAACTGTCTCAGACCTAACAGAATTTTTTTTAATTGTCGGCTTTCTTTCTCAGTGAAAGAAACCGAAGATGACGAAGCTGCCGTCAGCATTATTGTTCACTTGCATTTCGAAATTAGATAAACTGACAGTTTATCTTTAACTAGTACTCAGTTTATCTTTAAATAGAACTAGCTCCAAACAAAGGTGGCAAACACTTATTTTTTCAGTAAACGCCGAACAAAAAAAGTGAACAAAAAGGCGATCTAGTCAAAACGTATGGGAAAGTTCTCTCTGAATGTTAACACCAGATTGATTACTGGTTTAAACCGGCTCTTAGCAGCCGCTTTTCCAGTGCAGGTGGATCTGATCTAGCGAAAGCATCCCCGCATTTGATTTGATGAGCTATTGATAAGACGGGAAGCCTTGTGTTTGGTCGGTTGAAGATTTTACTGAGATAGTTTCTTATTTGACTCGTACTAATACGCTTTAGCTGCAGTAGTACCGCCATACGATTCTAATCCTGCTATGAAACGTTCATTTTTTCTCCATTGTGGTCTATTAAGACAAGTCTTCAACAGGTTTTTTTCGTGGATCAGCAATGCAGTTAGCTGGTCATAAGGAGTGCTTCTAAGCTGTTCAGTCTTTGGTTGGTAAAGAACACATATTCCGTAAGCTATAATTTAAAATTGCGCGTTTTGTGTCCAAATTTTCGGTTTTCTTTCGTTGTTGTTGCTTTCTATTTTTTAATGGAACTCCAAGAGAGCTGACAAATTTCGCTCAGTGCCTTCAGTGCCCAGCTGAAATTGATTACTTCGTGAAGAGTTCCAGTCAGCTATCACGCATCCCACCAGGCAGCAAGAACAAGAAAGCAATCAATTGTTGTTCAGAGTGAAGGAAAATAAATGTTCATTTGATATATATGTCTTGAGCGACAAGTAAAGACACCAGCTGTAAGTTACTAGTCATTTTGTTGGCGCATATTTCGTAAGGCATTTTCTGATTTTCTCTTAAAGGAACGTTTTAATCTATTTTAAGCAAGTGTTCAATGTTTTATCAGTTGAACAGTTTTTGAAAACCAACCACGCTCGTTTGTGTTTTTCCCAAGTGTTTTGCTCTCACGTGTGGAAGGAACATGTCGGCTCCAAAACAAAAACCTTTTTACGACTGGAAGAAAATTAGTGTTAAATTTACGGGACGATAAGTTAGGCTGTGGTAGGTACTTGGAAATACTTTTGTTACTTTAAGGAGCGCCGTTGAGGCAATTTTAGTCTTAAGTTCCCTAGTGCTGCCCCGAAGGCGCTTTTGTCAAATTCACCGAAAACCAACCAGCGTGGCTAATCTTATTTTAAAACAGCAATCTTCTCAGTTGTGAACTGAATATTTAATTCACTTTGATGTGAATCTGATATGTGAAAAGCCTTCGGCCAATCTTGCGTATTATTCATGTAAAATCTACATGCTGCTGAAAATATAAACGTGTTAAATCATAACTTAGTTTTCAACCAATCTAACGGTGACCAGAGTTTCTCTTAGCCTTGAATAGAATTTTTCTGTGCCAGTATAAATAAAGGTATTTGCAAAGGCAAACCGACTCAGTTTCTCTAGTTGATTTGCAAGACAATCAATTTGAATTGCGCCTCCGGCAGGTTATCAATTAATTTGTATTTGAAAGGTGGAAAAAAACAGAAATTAACATCCGGATTGTGGCGGCATCTGATAATAAGGGCTCGATATCAACCGGTCTGTTTCTTTGTTTGACTTAATTGATTGGGAGAAAGTTATTCACATCGAACGGTTTGGAAAGGATTGTTTTCACTATTGCAATTCAGTTTCTTTTTATTTGTTGTGGCGATTCTGGTGGTTACTACAAGACGCTTTAGGCCGAGTTCATGTTTAGACATGAATATGACTGAGAAGGTCGATGTCAAAGCCGGCATTTAGCGACGATATGTGAGTAAGATCGCTCTTCAAACCCAGCAATACGGTAGATGCACGGTACGTACATTTAAATGTTCAATTACGTAAGTAAGAGGAAGGTTACATCACCTGTTTCTTAAGGGTTCGTGTCGGAAAACAAATTAAAACAAAACTGAAAAAATAAGTTGTATTATATACTATATAAATTCATTTTCCATCGTTTTCTTAAAAACAACTGAATTTTGTGTTAATTTTAGCAGTTTCGTCGTACAGGTATTTGGCTTTTTTACATCTTTTGATTATCATCAAGGAAAATTCTTGCGAACTGATGAATTTACACCTTAGGTAACTGAGGTACAACCATCAACCAGTCTGACAAGTGCTTATATCAATATTTTTATTGTTCAGCAACAATCATATGGTCTTTACTACACACGTGTTACATCAGTCTTAAGGATTTCTCGCAGCATTTGGTTATTCAGGAGTTACTTCATGGGTCCGTCCGGATTTTCTAACAGTTTCTTTACAATTAAAAATTAATCACTGTGATGAAAGTGGATTATATTTTGCTTTTATGATGGTGGTCGGAGGGACGATAACTTAATCGACCAATCACATTGCTTCATTTCTGGAATCTTGCTAGAGTGTATATCTTTCTGGTTAAGGAAGGACCCCGCAGGATTTCCGGGTCAAAATGGCAGACCGTGCGGAAAACTTTTTTGTAGAGTAATCGTTAAAAATCTACAGAATGGTTAGCTGGAAGTGCCGTAACGTGTTCAGTTGCATGAATGCTTTTGATCCGCTAGATTCATAATACCTCTTGGAAAACAATTTTCAATAATAATATCTTCTCAGTCTCAAGCAGGAATAATTTATCGAGTCGAACTTGTTAACCTCAATATAATTTTTGGCTTTGTATCTTGGGAGTTCCACAGACCATAAAATATGAATCGTCGATATGATTTTTAACCATGGCTCAGCAATGGGAAGTTTGTCGTTGATTCATACAAATTTTTGTAATCTTGCATGAAAAGGTGTAAACTTTCTGTTTATTAATTAACTGAATATCAGAAGAAGCCGTTAATTTCCTGGAGTTTAGACTCACAAAAAAATGATTCGTTATGCGTTCAAAGACAAATTTGTACTCATGGTCTTAAAATGCGTCGCGAACATTTTTGTTCCTATCCCGGCATTACTACTTGAAGTTCAAAACATTTGCACCTTCTTCACAAATGAATTTCTACTCTCTTTAATGGGCGACTGGGCTCAAAATGCACTACATTTTTGTCTCTAAAAGCCTACTACGTTTCCAACATTTCTGATTGTAGCAAACACACAGCGCTGGTCACATTGGCGCAGCACAACAATGAGTTCTCTTGAGCTGAAAATCTCAAGTGCGATTTCTTTTGGGAGACTCAGATTTCTTCCTTATTGCAAACTCACGACAAATGATAAACATCTTCAAATGACCCCAACTTATCTACATTTTATTTCTCGTATTGGTGGTGGTCTTGTGGGAAGTTTAAGCAGCACGGCCCTTGAAGGTACTGGTGCAATAGAGAAGAAAAAAGTTTTCTCGGTATTGTCTCCTCATTGCCATGGCAGTTCCGCTTAAAGATCCCAATGACACGCTAGCAAGTGTGGTTCCTCAAAACACAGCTATCACTGCTCTACTTGTTCATGTCATTCTCAACAAAGTGAACATGAGTTTTGGATAATCACTTGGAAAATATATTTTTAAAAAAAGTCTGACGCACTACTAAGCCCGCGCCACACCCATTAGTATCGGCTTTGTGCACCATAAAAAGTAGAAGTCTAGTAGTAGAAATTAAAGTATCTCTACATTTACACTCAAGGGGGGAGGCACTTGCGACAATTAATGCTTTTGGTTTTTCGGAAATTTTACTGGATCATACAAATTATTTGGCACCCTATCCTTCCTACTTTACAGATTTCCACTGAGCTTTGTTTCGTTTCGCAAAATGCAGTAAGCCATTTTCATAACAACAAAATGAAGAAATATGACTTGCTCAGCCCTCCCCCGAAATTTTGCTTAACCAAATGAAACAAAAATCAGTGGAAAAAACCGCTCTATATAATTTGTGAGATCCATGAAATTTCCGTCACAAGTGACTACCCACCACTTAAAGAACAAAAATATACCTATCCACCCATCCCCGATAAAAAAAATAGTGAAAAAAGGTCGTTAAAAAAAATAATTAAAAAAAATTGAAAAAATGGTAAAAAAAACTGTCCAAAAAATGGCCCGATAGTCCAAGAGTTCAATGGTCTAGTCTATATTTCATCATGTATGTAACTGACAAAGTTCAATGACTGTTAAAGTTAGAGCTGTTTACAAGGGTATGGCGTGTTGATCTTCTAATTTCTTTCATATATATAAACACTTCAAAATTACAACAAAAACGAAAGAGCTTTTCCTTCTTTTCATGAAGGCGTCATGAAATGCTTTGAGTAGTAGGTG